>NC_064811.1:173481792-173526575 GCF_023721935.1 Panthera uncia
CTGAGCTGAAGTCGGACGCTTAACTGACTGAGCCACCCAGGCGCCCCGAGGAGCTGCTATTTAAACATGGCTTTCCGTCTTTCTGCATGGGTGGATAAAGTGAGTCACTCTGAAGCAGATCTTCTTTGTTCTAGGATTCTCTTCGTGGATTTTCTTAAGTAAATAAATATAGGGTAAGTAGGCAGGCCATTGCTCTCGAGGAAGCAGATAATAGGACTTCAAAAAGTGGCTTGATGAAGGCTACTTCTTTTAATATTTCTTAATATGTAGAGACCAAAGGTTGCTTAAGAGGAACTAATTTTCTTGGAGACCAAGGTGACGATTGAAAAATAATGTAGCAATATTTTTGCCCCTCTCTTTTGGAATTCCTCACGAATTGTACCTCCTAGATGATTAGAGATAGGTCTTATTACCGAGGTAGAGAAGAATGAATTTAGACTGGGGATTCTGGCTTACTATGAAATTCTAGATGGTCTTGGGGGAAATCTGGTTCTGAGTTAACTTAGTGGCTATATCTGGAGCTAGAATTGCCCAGATCTTACAACAGGACACAATGAGTGTACTTTGGAATGAATGACTAAAGGTGTGGGTCTAAACCAGAGAGCTGTAAACTGGGAAGTCTAGGAGTAGGGCACCACTTTGGCCTCCACAGGAATAGGGACTGAAAAGGACAGTGGAAAAGAATACATCAGACTGGACGGTTTTCAGAATGTGGCAATAACAGTAGCTGATAATCTGGGCAGCTGGTGTATGGATCAGATTCTCCAGATTGCTCTCCAGAAGCATTTAAGAAATACGTTCAGCCACTCTGGACAATGTCCTTGGGATTCTTGAATAAGTGGGGTTGGAGGGAAGAAACGAGGTCTCTTAAAAGGTATTATGCCTCCAGCTAATCTAAAATATCAGAGGGGCACCTGGCTGACTCAGTCGGTAGAGCATGTGACTCTTGATCTCGGGGTCGTGAGTTTGAACTCCACTTTGGGCATCGAGATTACTTTAAAAAATCTAAAATATTGAGTTTCTGGACCAGTTGAATTAGGAAAAAATAAGAGATGCGACCATATCTGTTCCTCAAGTGGATTAAATAAATCATGTACAAAGTTCAGGGGGTATATTACTTCCTTGATGTGAATGAACATTTTATTATTGTAGCCTTTTTGGTAGCTACATCTCTCTGCTACTTCATATTCAGCTTATGGAAAGGATAAGAAAAAATGCCATTCTGTTTCACATGAACTGCAGGCAAGAGATTTGCTATGATTCTGCACTTACGCAATTGACTTAAAAAACAAAACCCAAAAACTAAATTCAGGAATTTCTAGTTAGATTCATTAAACTTCATAATCTTTTCTTTAAAATGGAAGACAAGAAAACATTTGTGTCGTGGATGTCACTACAAATACTACTAATTTGTATACTTACACTCACTAGTCCTGGTACTTTAACCAATCAAAGGGTTTCAGGATTCTTGCTTTCTGGAAAATTATGGAGAGCTTTGCAAAGCAATACCAGATTTTATCTTCCCTAAGACAGAGTTGCTCAAGGTGTCTCCTAATCAAAAAAGTTGTTATAAAGTAGCCTGTCATGGCAACAAAGAGAGCCCATAATTTCAAAATGTGTATTTCTCATCGACATTGGTTGCCACTTTCTGGCTTTTTCTAAAATTCATTTTTTTCTTTCATCACTAGAGGGCAATAATGCTCCATTAATCAAAGTATAGTGGGCAGTGAAATCTTTTTTAGTTTGTTTCTCTTACTTGTAATATTTAGCGGGTTGTTTATGCTGTTATAGACCTATTAGATAATTTATTTCCTCCCAGACTGTTACCAGAATATAAGGGTTGCTTATATTAGAGCTGTTTTTCATACATGTCTCTGACGTACTGTTAGAACCAATGCGGTCTGCTGTCATTTGGTCTCACATTTTCACTTATATAGGACTTAACTCTTTTCTCTGTGTAAAAATATATCCCGATTCTGATGATTTTTCATCTTTTCCACTATTGCCACGCAGGTTTAAGCTACTATTCTTTGCCACCTCAATGAGGCCTATGCTAACTACTTGTATCAGTCAGGCTAGGCTGTTCTGCCGTGACAAACAACCCCAGAATCTTACTTGCTTAATCAACACATAGCTAACACTAAGCGTCTTATGCAGGTTGGGAGGGCTTCTGCTCGTTACAGTTACTCAGGGATTCTGGCTGATAAGCTTCCACTTGGCATGTTCTGCAAATGCAGCATATGGAAGGGCGCGTGGGGAATCACACACTGTTCTTAGAGCTTCTGTTTAGAAATGCCACGTGCCATTTTTGCTCTTCATTGGCCAAAGTGAATCACGTGGCTATACTTAATGTTAATATGGTAGGAAAGTACAATCCTAGCATAGGCTGGAAATGAAAGACCAAGTATATTTGGTGATCAGTAATAATAAAGCCAAACTGCTCTCTTTAAAATTTGCACATCCTGGAGTGCCTTGGGTGGCTCAGTGGGTTTGACTCCAGCTCAGGTCACGATATCAGTTTGTGGGTTCAAGCCCCACCTTGGGCTCTGCACTGACAGCTCAGATTCTGTGTCTTCCTCTTTCTCTCTTCCCCTCCCCTGCTTGTGCTCTCCCTCAAATATAAATAAATAAACATTAAAAAAAAATAAAATTTCTGCTGGTGCAGCCACTCTGGAAAACAGTATGGAGGTTCCTCAAAAAACTAAAAATAGAAGAACTACCCTACGACCCAGAAATTGCACTACTAGGCATTTATCCACAGGATACGGATGTGCTGTTTCGAAGGGACACACGCACCCCCCATGTTTATAGCAGCACTATCAACAATAGCCAAAGTATGGAAAGAGCCCAAATGTCCATCGATGGATGAATGGATAAAGAAGATGTGGTATACATATACAATGGAGTATTACTCGGCTATCAAAACGAATGAAATCTTGCCATTTGCAACTACGTGGATGGAACTGGAGGGTATTATGCTAAGTGAAATGAGTCAGAGAAAGACAAATATCATATGACTTCACTCATATGAAGACTTTAAGAGACAAAACAGATGAACATAAGGGAAGGGAAACAAAAATAATATAAAAACAGGGAGGGGGACAAAACATAAGACACTCATAAATATGGAGAACAAACTGAGGGTTACTGGAGGGATTGTGGGAGGGGGATGGGCTAAATGGGTAAGGGGCATTAAGGAATCTACTCCTGAAATCACTGTTGCTCTATATGCTAACTAATTTGGATGTAAGTTAAAAAAATTAAATAAATAAAACAAGTTAATAAAAAAATAAAATTTCTACATCCCTGTTTTTGGTCTAGGATTTTGCATCTTCCTTACCTTGTTGCATGTTTCCTAAAGGCATGCATCGTTTTCTAACTTATTAGAAAATTTTCCTTCTTAGTTAAGTAGAAGTTATGCATTCAATTTCTATTACCTTTAACTTTCATCTTGATTTCAGAAAGTCTGAAATTGGGGCACCTGGCTGCCTCAATCAGAAGAGCATATGACTTTTGATCTTGGGGTTGTATTTGTTTGTTTGTTTATTTATTTATTTAAATTTACATCCAAATTATTGGCAACTGTAAATGGGATCTATTCCTTGATTTCTCTTTCTGTCACTTCATTGTTGGTGTATAGAAATGCAACCGATTTCTGTGCGTTGATTTTATACCCTGAAAAGTTGCTGAATTCATGAATCAATTCTAGCAGTTTTTTTGTGGAATCTTTTGGGTTTTCCATATAAAGTATCTTGTCATCTGCGAAGAGTGAAAGTGTGACCTCCTCCTGGCCAATTTGGATGCCTTTTATTTCTTTGTGTTGTCTGATTGCAGAGGCTAAGACTTCCAATACTGTTGAATAACAGTGGTGAGAGTGGACATCCCTGTCTCGTTCCTGACCTTAGGGGGAAAGCTCTCAGTTTTTCCCCATTGAAGATGATATTAGTGCGGGGTCGTTCATATATGGCTTTTATGATCTTGAGGTATGCTCCTTCTATCCCTACTTTCTTGAGGGTTTTTATCAAGAAAGGATGCTGTATTTTGTCAAATGCTTTCTCTGCATCTATTGAGAGGATCGTATCATTCTTGTCCTTTCTTTTAGTTATTGTCCTTTAGTTATTTTGCGGATATTGAACCAGCCCTGCATCCCAGGTATAAATCCTGCTTGGTTGTGGTGAATAATTTTTTTAATGTATTGTTGGATCTGGTTGGCTAATATCTTGTTGAGGATTTTTGCATCCATGTTCATCAGGGAAATTGGTCTATAGTTCTCCTTTTTAGTGGGGTCTCTGTCTGGTTTTGGGATCAAGGTAATGCTGGCTTCATAGAAAGAGTTTGGAAGTTTTCCTTCCGTTTCTATTTTTTGGAACAGTTCCAAGAGAATAAGTGTTAACTCTTTCTTAAATGTTTGGTAGAATTCCCCTGGAAAGCCATCTGGCCCTGGACTCTTGTTTTTTGGCAGATTTTTGATTACTAATTCGATTTCCTTACTGGTGATCGGTCTGTTCAAATTTTCTGTTTCTTCCTGCTTCAGTTTTGGTAGTGTATATGTTTCTCAGAATTTGTCCATTTCTTCCAGATTGCCCATTTTATTGGCATATAATTGCTCATAATATTCTCTTAGTATTGTTTTTATTTCTGCTGTGTTGGTTGTGATCTCTCCTCTTTCATTCTTGATTTTATTTCTTTGGGTCCTTTCCTTTTTCTTTTTGATTAAACTGGCTAGTGGTTTATCAATTTTGTTAATTCTTCCAAAGAACCAGCTTCTGGTTTCATTGATCTGTTCTACTGTTTTTTTTTTGGTTTCAATAGCATTAATTTCTGCTCTAATCCTTATCATTTCCTGTCTTCTGCTGGTTTTGGGTTTTATTTGCTGTTCTTTTTCTGGCTCCTTAAGGCGTAAGGTTAGGTTGTGTATCTGAGATCTTTCTTCCTTCTTTAGGAAGGCCTGGATTGCTATATACTTTCCTCTTATGACCGCCTTTGCTGTGTCCCAGAGGTTCTGTGTTGTGGTGTTATCATTTTCATTGACTTTCATATACTTTTTATTTTCCTCTTTAATTGCTTGGTTAGCCCATTCATTCTTCAGTAGGATGTACTTCAGTCTTCAAGTATTTGTTACCTTTCCAAATTTTTTCTTGTGGTTGATTTCGAGTTTCATAGCGTTGTGGTCTGAAAATATGCACGGTATGATCTCAATCTTTTTGTACTTGCTGAGGGCTGATTTGTTTCCCAGTATATGGTCTATTCTGGAGAATGTTCCTTGTGCATTGGAGAAGAATGTATATTCTGCCGCTTTAGGATGAAATGTTCTGAATATATCTGTGAAGTCCATCTGGTCCAGTGTGTCATTCAAAGCCATTGTTTCCTTGTTGATTTTTTGATTAGATGATCTGTCCATTGATGTGAATGGGGTGTTGAAGTCTCCTACTATTATGGTATTACAATCAATGAGTTTCTTTATGTTTGTGATTAATTGATTTATATATTTGGGTGCTCCCACACTTGGCGCATAAATGTTTACAATTGTTAGGTCTTCTTGGTGGATAGACCCTTGATTTTGATATAATGCCCTTCTGCATCTCTTGATAGTCTTTATTTTAAAGTCTAGATTGTGTGATGTAAGTATGAGAAAGCTACTCCAGCTTTCCTCTGTTGACCATTAGCATGATACATGGTTCTCCATCCCCTTATTTCCAATCTGAAGGTGTCTTTAGGTCTAAAGTGGGTCTCTTGTAAACAGCATATAGATGCATCTTGTTTTCTTATCCATTCTTTTACCCCATGTCTTTTGATTGTAGCATTGAGTCCATTGACGTTTAGAGTGAGTACTGAAAGATATGAATTTATTGCCATTATGATGCTTGTAGAGTTGGAGTTCTGGTGGTGTTCTCTGGTCCTTTCTAATCTTTGTTGTTTTTGGTATATATATTTTCATCTTTTCTCCCCTCAGAGAGTCCCCTTTAAAATTTCTTGCAGGGCTGGTTTAGTGGTCACATACTCCTTTAATTTTTGTTTGTCTGGGAAACTTTTTATCTCTCCTATTTTGAATGACAGGCCTGCTGGATAAAGAATTCTTGGCTGCATATTTTTCTGATTCAGCACATTGAATATATCCTGCCACTCCTTTCTGGCCTGCCAAGTTTCTGTGGATAGGTCTGCTGCAAACCTGATCTATCTTCCCTTGTAGGTTAAGGACTTTTTTTCCCTTGCTGCTTTCATGATTCTCTCCTTGACTAAGTATTTTGTGAATTTGACTATGATATGCCTTGTTGATGGTCGTTTTTTGTTGAATCTAATGGGGGGTCCTCTGTACTTCCTGGATTTTGATGTCTGTGTCTTTCCCCAGGTTAGGAAAGTTTTCTGCTATGATTTGCTCACATAACCCTTCTACCCCTACTTCTCTCTCTTCCTCTTCTGGGACCTCGATGATTCTGATGTTGTTCCTTTTTAGAGTCACTGATTTCTCTTAGTCTTAAATCGTGCTCTTTTGCCTTAATCTTCCTTTTTTTCTGCTTCATTATTCTCTATAAGTTTGTCTTCTATTTCACTGATTCTCTGTTCTGCCTCATCCATCCTTGCTGCTGCAGCATCTATCCATGATTGCAGCTCAGTCATAGCATTTTTTATTTCATTCTGGCTATTTTTTACTTCTTTTATCTCTGCAGAAAGGGATTCTATTTTCGACTCCAGCTAGTATTCTTATTATCATTATTTTAAATTCTAGTTCAGACACCTAGCTTGTATCTGTGTTGGTTAAGTCCCTGGCTGTCGTTTCTTCGTGGTCTTTCTTTTGGGGTGAATTCCTTTGTTTTGTCATTTTGAAGGGAGAAAAGGAATTAATGAGTAGAAAAATTGAAATTAATATTTTTAACATTTATTTATTATTGAGAGACAGAGAGACACAGAGTGTGAGCAGAGCAGGGGGCAGAGAGAGAGGGAGACACAGAATCTGAAGCAGGCTCCAGGCTCTGAGCGGTCAGCACAGAACCCGATGCGGGGCTCGAACTCACAAACTGTGAGATCATGACCTGAGCTGAAGTCTGTCGCCTAACCAACTGAGCCACCCAGGTGCCCCGAAAAATTGAAATTAAAAAAAAATTAAAATTAAAAAATATTAAAATTAAGAATTAAAAACACACCCACACACAAAAATTGAATAGATGATGCTAGATTCTAGGTATGTTTTGGTCTGGGTGTTGAAAGTGGTTTGACAGATTAGAGAAAAAAAAGGGGGGAGAGAAGAAAAAAAATTGTTCGAGAAGTTGAAAAAATGAATACACTGAAGTAGACTAAAATGAGATGGTGGGTAAAATAGAATTTGAAAAAATATACACAAAAGTAAAGAATATAGTAGAGAAAAATTAAAGACAAATATTTTTAATAAAAATTAAAAATAAATATGATTTTTCTTTTTCTGTATTTAAGGAAAAAGAAATGAAAAAGAGAAAAAATTAAAAAAAATCGTTTAAAAATTTGAAAAAGTAAATACACTGTAGTAGACTAAAATAAAATGATGGAAGTAAAATAGAATTTGAAAAAATTTACATAAAAGCAAAAAATATAGTAAAAATTAAATAAAAAATATTTTTAATAGAAATTGAAATAAAAATGAAGTTTTTCTCTTTCTGCATTTAAGAAAAAGAAAAAAAGAAAAAGAGAAAAAAAGAAAAAGAAAAAAGGAAATTGAAAATTTGAAAAGGTGAGTATACTGAAGTAGACTAAAATAAAACGATGGAAGTAAAATAGAACTTGAAAAAATTTACACAAAAGTAAAAAATATACTAATAAAAATTAAAGAAAAATAGTTTTAATAAAAATTGAAAATAAAAATGAATTTTTTCTCTGTATTGAAGAAAAAGTGTAAAAGAGAAAAAGAAAAAAAAAGAAAATTGAATAGATGGACCTGCTAACAGACTGAAGTAGGTCTGAAATTGCTTCGTTTTCCCCTAGAAGTCAGTGTATGTAGCGCTTTATAGTCCATAAACTAAGCCGGCGGTGAGACTTGTGTTCTTGAAGAGCGAAGTTGGCCCAGTTGGGCGGGGCTCGGTGTAATGGCTCTGCTCTCCACTAGATGGCGCTGCTAGCCTACTGGGGTGGAGTGTTTCAGCGCTCAAAGGTGCGTATGCGCGGCCGCACATGGGCGGGAGCGGTGGAAAATGGCACCACCCAGCCACCCAGTCTATTCTCCTGGATCAGCAGTCGCGCACCGGTCCTCCGTCTTCAGCTCTCGTCCACTCCCTGCTTTTCCACATTCCGTGACCAGGCCCCAGGCAGTACCTCTCTCCTGAGTTTTGCCTCAGATGCGGATGTTTTCCCTGGCCCCTTACTTCCGAAGGACTGCGGCTTTGACCCGTTCCTCCCCTCTGCGGGAGGGTCTCACCGAGCAATGGCCGAATGAGCGATGGCCGAATATCAGCCGCACCCAGGAACGCTTGCTGGACCCTGCTGCTGCTGGTGTCCCGAGACTGGCCAGGTGCCAGCCCGTCCCAGAAAAAGTTCGTGAGACAGTGTAGCTGCAGCGTTTCAGGGATGATGGAAAATCACAACACACACCTGGCACCAGGCTTCACCCTTAAAGACCTTGTTCCAGCACCAGCGAATGTGGCCGACTTCCGGGGTCTGCTGGGACCCGGTGGCTTCAACGGTCTTTACCAAGTGTCCTTCCAGCAGTGGAACCGCTTTTCCCCGTGTGGCCCGAGAACCTCCCGGACCGCACTCTGTTCCTGGGGATTCGCCCTTCCCACCAGAGCACCACCAGGTATGGAGCTGCAAAGTTGCAGCCTTTGCCCTCCCCTTGTTTACAGTCTTAATGGAATTTAAACCCTCTCCTTTCTTCTTTCTCCCTTTTTAGTTTAGCACCTGTGGCTGTTTCTAATTTTCTACATTTTCTCCAGCTGTTTTTGGGAAGGGGTGCTTTTCCCGTATTCCCTCCCGCCCAAGTCTCTGTCCTCTCTCTGCTTGCAAAAGCACCTCCCTTCCTGCTCCTTCTTGCTCCCCAAGTTCACCTCTCTGCACCACATACCTGTTGAATTCTGTGGTTCAGGTTGTGCAGATTGTTGTGTTAATCCTCCAGTCAGTTTTCTAGGTGTGTAGGATGGTTTAGTTTTGGTCTGGCTATATTTCATGGATGTAAGAGACACAAAAAACTTCCATGCTGTTCCACCATCTTGGCTCCTCCCCCCCCCCCCTTTTTAATGCTTATTTTTTTTGAAAGAGAGAGAGAGAGAATCTGAAAGAGCAGACCTAGGCGGGCTGACTAGTGACTATGTCCCCGACATGGCCGCAGAAAGAAGTTCCTGCTCAAACCTCAGAACATGCCTCCTCCCCTTGAGTAACTTATGTTTTCTAAGAAAGCAGGCTACTGATTGATGCATTCTTCCGAAGTCTGAGGTTGGAGGAAGGGGAGTGTGAGAGGCGTGGAAAGTGTGAGTAGAAGAGGGAGGGCTTCTCTCAGGTAGGGGCCAGAGGCAGGAGCCCTCAACCCTGTCCAGGCTTAGAATGACCTGGGAGCATTTTACCCCTCCCCAAACCAATTAATCAGAGTCTCTGGGGATGGTGTTTGGTGCTAGGTATTTATATAGCACAGCAAGGCTGACAGCCAATGGTTCATAAGAAACATTCTGTATACACTGAGGCCAAACATGTTAGAGATCCTCAGACACAGTGGTTCTTAAACTTCAGGTGCATCAGAATCTCTTGGAAGACTTGTTCAAACACAGATTGCTGAGCCCCACCCCCGGAGTTTCTGATTCAGTAGGTCTGTGACCACCAGGCCCAAAATTTGCATTTTTAACAAGTTCTAGGTGACGCTGATAATTGCTGATCTGGGACCACACTTTGGCAGCCAATCAGCTGAGTCCACGACCCTTCCCCAGCCAATCGGCCAAAGCCATGATCACTATAAAACCTTTGTGCTTTTGAAACTCGCTCTTTATCTCTCCGGTATCTCACCGCTGCATTAGTGCAGGTAGGGGTTTGAGCTTGAGCTAGCTCGAATAAAGGCTCTTTGCTTTTGCATCGGACTCGGCTCCCTGGTGGTCTTTGGGGATCACGAATTCTGGGCATAACAAATCCTAAGCAGGTTCTGTGCTGTCAATGAAGAGCCCAACATGGGGCTGGATCCCATGAACGATGAGATCAAGTCTGAGCTGAAATCAAGAGTTGGGACGCCCAACTGACTGAGCCACCCACGTGCCCCATGGGGTTGTGAGTTTGAGCCCTACGTTGGGTGTAGAGATTACGTAAATAAATAAAACTTTTTTAAAAAGTTTGAAATTAATATTAACCTCCTCCAGAACTATGTATATAAAGAATCTTAAGTCACTCCTAATAATGTTACACTTAGTTAGTATTCTAGTTCTACAATGTTTTGTTCCTCTGAGAATTTGTCACTGATTATTGTTTTATGTGGTAGATTACTTAGTCAAGTTTCTCCAGAGAAACAGAAACAGTAAGATATGTATATATAAATACATGATATAAATATACACATACATATATATGTATATATATGTGTATATATATAAATATGTCTGTATATATGTGTCTATATCTATGTATCTTTTACTATTGCGTATATTTTGAGGACACATTTCTCATAGCTTCCAGTTTTGGGGCTTAAGGATTTTTTTTTTCCTGCTTGAAATATTGAGGAAATGAGGAATTGGCTCCTTATGAAGAATTGGCTCACACAATTATGAGAAATTGGCCCACACAGTTATGGACGCTGAGAAGTCCCAAGATCTGTCTGCAAGCTGAAGACCCAGGAAAGCCAATCTGAATCGGAAAGCCTGAGAGCCAAGGGAGCAGATGGTTTAAATCTCAGTCTGAGGGCTGGACAAGATGAGATGGGATGTCCCAGCTCAAGCAAGCAGGCAGGAAGCAAAAAGGGGCAAATTCCTGTTTCCTTTGCTCTGTTGTATTCAGGCCTTCAATGGATTGGGTGATGCCTACCCGCACTGGGGAAGGCAGTCTATCTTCAAATGATAATCTCATCCAGAAACACCCTCACAGATACACCCAGAAATAATGATTAATCTGGGCACCCCATGGCCAGTGATGTTGATGCATAAAATTAACCACCATATATGTCAATGCTGTTTAGATTTATCCACATTTGACCACAGTTTCTTTTTTTAAGTTTTTTAATTTATTTTGAGAGCGAGAGCATGAGCAAAAGTAAGTGCACGAGTGAGGGAGGAGCAGAGAGGGAGAGAATCACAAGCAGGTTCTGCTCTATCATCACAGAGCCCAACGAGATCTAGAGTCAGACGCTCAACCTTTTGAGCCACCCAGGTGCCCCCACATTTTGCATTTTACTTCTTTCCTCTGGTTGCTTTTCCTTTTTTCTAAATTATATCCTTTGGAATTCCTTTCTGTTAGTCAAAGTTTCTCAGAGGTCAACTCTCTCATTCTTTGTTTGCCTTAAACTGTCTTCCATTTGCCCTCACTCTTTTTGAAAAAAAGTTTTTTTTTATGTTTATTTATTTTTGAGAGAGAGAGAGAGCACAAGCAGGGGAGGGGCAGAGAGAGAGAGACACAGAAACCAAAGCAGACTCCAGGCTCTGAGCTGTCAACACAGAGCCCGACGTGGGGCTCAAACTTGGGAGATCATGACCTGAGCTGAAGTTGGATGCTTAACTGACTGAGGCACCCCCATTTACACTCACTCTTTATGGGTAATTTAGCTTCTTTATATGTATGGAATTCTAGGTGACAATTATCTTATTTCACTTTGGAGATATTCTATGCTTTTGTTTCTATTATTGAGAAATCTCTTTGTCATTCTTTTGTAGGTATTCTTTTTCTTGGTGTTTTGCAATTTATAATGTGATGAGGTATTGAGATTTATTTCTGTATTAACTGCTTGGTACTTTTTGTGTGTTCCTGATTCTGAGGATTTCATGTGTTTCATTAATTCTAGAAAATTCTTAGCCATCTCTCTGAATATTTTCTCTCACATCTATTTTTTTCTCAAATTCCTATTAGACATATGTATATCTTCTCATTTTAACCTCTTTGTCTCTTAAACTCTCTTTAATATTTTATGTCTTCTATCTCTATTACAGTTTGAGTAATTTTCTTAGCTCTGTATTCAATTTCCTTCTTCATCTGTGTCTAATCTGCTGCCTAATTTGACTAATGGGTTTTTAGTTTCAGCGATTACATTTTCATTTCTAGAAGTTTTTTCCATAGTCTTCAGTTATGTTTTGATTCCTTTCTGAAATGTCATTAATGATTTTATAGTCTTCATTTGATAAATTATTCAATTATCTGAAGTTCTGAGGGCCTAATTTCCCTCCACCTGCACTTTCTTATTACATACTTGTTACCTCTGTTGTCTCTTGCTCATGTTGGATTATTAAGTACTCAGTTGTGTTATTTTATATTATGAGTTAATCTTTAGAAGGGCTTTTTTGTGGGAATAGTGGTGAGTGTGGTGAGGGAGCATAAGTCAGGCTGAGGGCAAAGTATAAGCCAGCATACCTACCTCCCCTCCCCCAGGTGGGATATGTGTGATATTCCTTGGATACTCCCGGCTACCCAAAACCAGGAAAGGACAAAAACACAAATGGTTAAACTGATAGAGGCTCCATCAGTTTGCAAATATCTTAGTAAATTATAAGAAAAAGGCAATCTTATCAATAGTGTAATATCTAGAAACCTATAGACTTAGTTTTCTAGATCCCCAACATCACCCTCCCCTCCATAGTGATGTGGGGAACAAGGCAAGAAGGAAATGGCAGATAAAATTGAATTTCCTTCTTATCTTCAGCCCATTGACAAATACTTGATGCAGGCAGAGTAAAACATTTCTCCAGGAACTCCCTGATGTCTTAATGTTAAGATAGCTAGAGGGAAAAACAACCTTAGCTTGACAATAGCTAGGCCTCCAATATCCTGGGAGTCTTCTTTATCATATGAAAATCCCTTTGGAAACTTCCCCTGGACTTTACCTCCCCAATTCCATACTATATAACCAGTCACTCTTCACAACCCTAGTGCAGCTCTTGTTGCTCACTGGTCCTGTTCCTGTGCTTTAATAAAATCATTTTTTTGGTACCAAAGACAACTTCAAGAATTGTTTCTTGGCCATCAGCTCTGAACCCCCCATCACCTCCAAATCTCGTCAAGTGTGTGTCCCTTTTGTGTAGTTTTCTCCTGCCAGGTGCTCCAGTGATGTCATCTAATCATCCTAGGAGTGATTTATGTGTTAATTTTGGCTTGAGAATTTCTGGATTCTTAAAACATTGATCCATAATTGAGTTTCCAATGAGGAAACTCCTTTTGTCTCCCCCTACTTAAAATCTAGGCCAAAAGAGGCAAGCTTCCTCACCATCTCCTTATGCTGGTAGAGAGAGATTTTCTAGTCCACCCTGAATTGTGTTTTATGTGGGACAGGGGAGGGAGAGTAGGCGGGGCTCAGTTTCAACTCCCTATTTGAGAGTCTCGAAACCTTTTACTCACCAAGTGCACATTAAAACCCAATTCTCTAGATTAGTCAAAGTGGAAATAAAGCCCATCAATCCAGATTAGCTGTCACATCAGCTCAATCATATAATACTCTGGTTTTTAGCAACCTCTTCCTTTCTGGCCTTTGGGAATTTCTATTACTTTCCTATGAGCTTAGCTATGCATTCAAAAAGATATTTCATCTTGCATTCCTCTTTGTTAATGGTGGGAGGTGTTTTCAGAATATTGAGTCTGTCCTCATAAAACTAGAAAACTTCAGTATTCTATTAATCTATCAAAGGACTCCATATCACTCATCACAGACTGATTTGCGTCAAGAGCACACATTCACACGGATGCATGGCACATACCACACATGTACTTCTGCATGTGCTCTCTCTCTCTTTCTTCTATTTTTCTATTCTCTTAACCCTATGGAAAGCTCAGCAGATTATTAATCATAAGCAATACAGCATAACTGAGTTTATCAAATCTGCATATCCTGAACTTAAGTCTGTTGCCAAACAATAGACTCACTATTAGTATCTATGTGTAACTTTATCCTTTAGAGGGTGTAAGTGAAATAGAAGTTTGAATGGTGAGAAAACTATATGGAATCATTGCAAGCTTTTTACTTTACTTCCCCATTTATCATCAACAGAAACTTTGTGGGAAGTACATGCAGTGGTTAATTCCTGTGCAGTGAAAGCCCGTGTTTGAATCTAGCCTTTGCCAGTCTATGACATTGAGGAACTTACTTGACCTCTTTCTGCTTCAGCTTTCACATCTGTGAGATGTGAGTGTTAAATGTGAGCACTGAGTGAGCGAGTATATATATCAGCATAGTGCTTAGCATACAGAAAGATCTCAATAATATGTTGGTTATTGCAATTATTATTATTTATCTTTATGCTTGAAAAAACTCAAGCCCCTTCAAAAAAACTGAGATCCTGTGTATTAGGCTGAACTATATGAAATTGCCATGGTTGTAGGTCAAAAAGCATCAAAGATTGGTAATTTCATAAGGTTTGTTTCAGAGTATGAATCTGATTTGAAGTTGTTAGAGGAAGAAATGTCAGCAGAAAGAAATTTTGACAACAGAAATACAGATGAGGGCTCCTTCTCTGGGGACATACAGAAAAGTCCCCAGGTGTTGAATTGTGCGCATTTGAATTCCCCATTGGCTGGGCATTTCTTCAATTTTCATTTAGTTACTCAATTTTAACTTTGCCTAATTTAGATAAAGTTTTACCAGAAAGTTGCAAGAAAGCTACATATTTCAGTGTATTGAATGGGTCTATGTGTCTGAAATAAAAGATCCCTTTTGGAAGCCATAGTTAAGAGAAGTAGCTGGCCAGCTTGTTAGTTGGCTAGGCACCTCGTTAGAGCTCCTAAGGTGTCCTGCTGAGTGATTAGGAGAAAGAATTGAGAGTGAATTTACATACTTCTAGATCTGATCTTCTTGTTAACTGTGGATGGCTGATTAGTAACCGTGGAGAAAATAAAGGTCCTGTTGGGTGGCCCACAGGGAGTAATGCATAATTAGAAACTGCATCCCTTGCCAAACAGAGAGCTGATGCTGTAGGCTTGATGAATAACCTGACACTAGGAGTTGGAATTTAGCCTAATTCCTGTCACTTTCTCCTGTAATTTGACTGTGTGATTCACTGACAAGAGAAACAGCTCTGCGGAGGTAAACCCACAGGAGAGCCTCTCAAATGCTGTCTGACTCCTTTTAAATTCACTCCTCTCTTAGAGATCAGTGATTAGGTAACCTCTCCGACTCCGTTTTTATGACTAAAGTAAATTAGAAAATTAGCGACAATTAAATTGGCTATGGGAGAGGCTTGAAATATATGGCCTGTCAAGACATAGTATATTCTGTAGCACTTAATATGATCTCAAGACTTGGGCTCTTCTACTTCCTTGGCTGGCAGGATTTTGTTTTGTTCCCACCCTAAAACTGAATGGCAGCTGAATGTTGACTCAAAGCATAAAGGGGTGTTACCACCAGTCCAAGCCTGTCAGAACTTTTAGATGATAGTTTCTCTTAAGTTGTTACTAAAAAAAATTATATAAGTAATCCATGATAACTTCTGTAATAAAGATAAGTGAAAGAAAAAAATGAAACCAGATCACCCATGATCACTCAGAAATCGCCATATTAACACCTGGGTATAGAGTAAGACTCAGAGTGGAAAGAAGAATGAGTCCAGGGAAGATACGGAGAAATAGGCATTTCATGGAGGAAAAGGCACTTTCTTAGTGTAATAGAAGGAAAACGATGATAATACTTGCAAATGGGAGATTGGTGGCTGAAACATGAGACTTGGCATGGTGGGTTCTGTATTCTTCATGAAGTATGAGGAATGGTCACCAGCTGAGGGGCAGAAGGGAAGGAGGAAGTCAGAGTTTGACTGGAGTGGAGAGGTATGCAATAGTAATGGAAAATGGGAGAGGGCTTTCGTAGAGAATATTAGGAATATTTCTGGCATGGTTGTGTAAATCTGACATTGTTCACTATGAATTTGACTTGTTACCATTCTGCCTAGTTGGGTATTTTTCTCCAGCAATAACAAATGTTCCAGGTTGAGGCACAGAGAAGGTAGGTGATATTGGATCCATGCATAGTTAATTTGGAAGGAGAAGGTCAAGAAATTGAAGGTATTTGCAAGACAGCAAATGTGGCGTTAGGCACTGGTATTGAAGTTGGATGAGGAGGGTTGTGCTGGGTACAATGAAAGTAGAGATGTCAACGTGTTGGGGACATTGATGACAACTGGGAGGGGAGGAACTTGAGAAAGTGATGTGAAAGGAAATGTTAGCATAGGAGATTGGGATTTTTCAATTAGTGCTGTTTCCTCCCTCCCTCCCTGCCTTCCTTCCTTTCTTCCTTTCTTCCTGGGAAGCTCAGTGGAAGAGAAGGTATCTTCAGCTGGGGGTGATTGGAAAGGCTCAACTGAGGTAAGACTTGAGTTGGCCTTGGAAAGATTTGTATGCGCAAAGAGGCTGAAAGTTATGTGGATCTATAATTTTGGTGAATTGCACAAAATGGAAATTCACGACACTTCTGTTTCCTTGCAACGAATAGCTTTCCTCAGTCATTGCTGATGCCATTTAATTAAAGATGAACTAGTATGTTATGTCAGGGAGGCTAGTGTGTGTGTGTACAGGCTCTCAACATTTTAACTCCATGACTTTATTTTGTCATTTTATCAGGTGTTATGCCTTTAGGGGACTGAGTCATTCTAGGCAAATCTAAGAGAATGATTGATAAATTATAAATTCCTACTAGTTAAGTTTCAAGACAAGAAAGTTCCTGAGGGCTGATGAGCACATTCTTCCCAGCAGGAGTCTATTTACCTTTCTTCTCTCTCACGGTCTCTCTCTCTCTATCTGGGCATTTATTTATGTTTTGCAATATTTCTTGAGGTCTTACTATATTCCAAGGCTCCTGACATGTTCTTTACTTTCATTAGCTCATTGAAGCCTCCCAACAAGTCAGTGAGGCAGGCTTTATTATCCCCATTTTTTACACAGGAAACTGAGACTCAGAGGGATTAAGTTTTGTGCTCTCACTCACCTAGCTGGTGGAGCTGGGCATCCCATTGAATCTATGGACTGACCACAGCTTCCATAACTTAATACTGTGGTACACAGAGACACACAGACACACGCATACACACAATTTAAAAATTGAGGTAAAATTCACCTAACAAATTCACCATTTTAACCATTTTCAGGTATACAGTTCAGTGGCTTTAAGTACATTCACAAGGAGGTGCAAGCATCATTACTAATTCTGAACAGTTTCATCACTCCAGAAAAAACCCCCTACCCATTAAGCAGTCACTTCCCACTTTCCTTTCCCATCAGCCTCTGGCAAACCCTAACTGGCTTTCTGTCTCTGTGGGTTTTCCTATTCTGGACATTTCATATAAATGGAATCATATAATATGTGGTCTTTTGTGTCTGGCTTCTTTCATTAGTTTTCAGGGCTCATCATGTTGTAGCATGTATCAGTACTTCATAACTTCTTATGCCTGAATAATATTCCAATGTATGGATATACTACATTTTGTTTATCTGTTCATTAATTAATGATATTTGAGTTGTTTCAATTTTGTTTCCAACTTTTGGCTATTATGAATAATGCTGCTATGAGCATTCCTGTACAGTTTTTATTTCAATATACGTTTATTTTTGTTTTTAAAAAAATTTTAAATGTTCATTTATGTTTGAGATAGAGAGCATGAGTGGGGGAGGGGCAGAGAAAGAGGGAGACACAGAATCCGAAGAAGGCTCCAGGCTCTGAGGTGTCAGCACAGAGCCCAATGCAGGGCTTAAACTCAAGAACTGTGAGATCATGACCTGAGATGAAGTCTGATGCCTAACCGACTGAGCCACCGAGGCACCCCAACATACATTTTGTTTAAAGTTTATTTATTTTGAGAGAGAGCACTAGTGGGGAGGGTCAGAGAGAGGGAGAGAGAGAAAATTCCAAGCAGGCTCTGCACTGTCAGTACAGAGCCCAATGCAGGGCTCAAACCCATGAACAATGAGATCATGACCTGAGTCAAAGTCAAGAGTCAGATGTTTAACCAACTGAGCTACCCAGGTGCCCCTGAACATACATTTTTAATTCTCTTAGGTATATACTTAGGAGTAGAATTGCTGGGTAGTGTGGTAATTCGATGTCTCACTTTTTGAAGAACTGCCAAACTTACCCCAGTGGCTACCCCATTTTATATTACTACCAGCAATATATAAGGGGTCCACTTTCTCTGCATTGTTGCCAAAACTTGCCATTTTCCATTTAAAAAAAATTACAGCTATCTTAATGGGTATGAATAGTATCTCATTGTGGTTTTGATTTGCATTTCCTGAGTAATGATACTGGAGTTTTCATTTCATTATTGTATTTTATTTTTTAACTCCAAAGTTTTTATTTGGCTCCTTTTTTATAATTTCTGGCTGTTTATTGATATTTTCTATCTGGTAAGATATCATTCTCATGGTTTCCTTTACATCTTGTACATTGTTTCCTTTGCTGATTTAAGTATATTTAAAATAGTTAATAAAAAGTTTTTGTCTAGTAAGCCCAATGCCTGTCCTCAGGGACAGTTTCTATTAATTTCCTTATTTCCTGTTTTTTGACTTAAAAAATGTTCATTTTGAGAGACAGAGTGAGTGAGTGGGGGAGGGACAAAGAGAAGGAGAGAGAGAATCCCAAGAAGGCTCCACGCTGTCAGCGCAGAGCCCCACATGGGGCTCGATCTCATGACTCTGAGATGATGACCTGAGCTGAAATCAAGAGTTGGAGGCTCAACCAACTGAGCCACCCAAGCGCCCTCTATTTTTTTGACTTACTTCTTTTCATGCCTTGTAATTACTGAAAGCTGAACTTTTTTTTTTTTTTTTTAAAGCTGAACATTTTGAATGTTAGAACATGGCAATTTCATTTGTCAGATTCTCCCCCACTATTCTCCCTATTCTCCCCTAGGGTATTTTGTTGCTGCTTGTTGTAGTTGTTGTTTGTGTAGTGACTTTTCTGAACTAATTTTATAGAGTCTGTATTCTTCATCATGCATGGTTACTGAAATCTCTGCTCTGTTAGTTTAGTGGTCAGTCAGTGATTCTACAGAGATGTCTTTAAATGCTTAGAACCTGAACAAAAATCTCTTATTCTTTGGAGATGGGCTGTGTGTGTGTTGGGCATGTCTTCAACGCTCAGCCAGTAGTTTACAACTCTGCTTTAGCCTTCATTTCCTGCCTGTGCAGAGCCTGAACATCAGCCAGAGGTGAGAGCTTGGAGCTTTCTCAGGTCTTTTTTGAGCATGTGTTCAGTCCTGAGCATATGTATGGCCTTTTAGATTCTTAGGAATATATGGGACCTTTTCAAAGCCCTTATTTCTCCAAAGCATTTTATATCCTAGCCTTTGCTCCCAAGATTTTCAGTTTGTCTATTGTTCATTCAAAATTTTATCATCTGCTCTAGGTGGCATCAGCTAATATGTTTTCATTTCAATGTTTTTAACAAACACTGCGCCCTCCCCCCCACCCCAATTCTCCCCCCTCTAAATAGCTGTCTCAGCCCTGGGAAAGTTCTCACTGCTGTGAAATAGTGGCAAGCCCTTTGATCTAGTCCTTCAGGGCACCACCAGACTGGTCAAAATAAACAACCACAATCTTTAAGAATAAGATCTGCCCTCCTCCCTCCAGTACCAGGTGCCTGCACTGGGAATGTGGGCTGTTGTCTTTAAGGCTGTTGCCCAGCTGGGGTAGAGGATGGGGCCGGGGTAAGTTACAAACACCACAATGCATTCTTCCCAGGATTCAGCTGTTTTTTCCTTGATTAAACACCCCCTATTTGCAATATACTGATTAAATTCCAGCATTCTGAAAAAGTGGATTCTGACAAATTTTGCCAGTTTCTTCATTGCTTTTATGGAGAGATGGGCTTTTAAATTTCCCTTCTTTGCCAATTTTACTGATGTCGTTCAGTAATTGAATCCTTTGGTATATTGCCTCTTTCATGAAACTAGATTAATATCAGATGTTTACTTGATCTGTAAAGTCAGAGTCAGGATTCGGATGACTTGGGGGATTCTGTCACTGAATTGTGGGAGCTTGGCCATTCCTTTATTATACATTTCCCCAGCCCAGGAAGGAACCGCTATTCCTTAAAAACAAGATGGGCACATTCTTAACGTTCCACTCCTTTTCCAAATGTTCTGCAGATTACAACTCAACCAATGATGAATGTGCATCATTAGTATGTGATGAATACTCCAGTTATCTTTGTATGATGCACTTCTATGGGCCAGGGAAGAAATATTTTTGCACACTCCAAGACTGGGGCATTTCAATTGATAACTACTATCATCCATTTTTTTTGTTAAAGTTTGCTAGATCAGTTTTCAGAATACGACGTTTTCTGACTCTGTTTTAAATTTTGTGTGCTGGTAGTTTCAACTCAGCTTCTTTCTTCTTTTCTCAGCATTTTACTTTGGAAAAATGCCAATATTATAAAACAAAATGTTTTAAAATCATATGACCCCCCTCAGCTTCAGTGGTTATATCTACTTTGGCCAATGGTGCTTCATCTGTTACCACCCTCAAGATTACTTAGCCATCACATTTCATCTGGAAATATTTCAGTGGATGTCACTAAAGGACAAGGACTCATTTTAGAAAACAAAACCCCCAACATGGGGTGGTGGTCTTTTAAAGTGCAGGTGCCCGGGGCACCTGGGTGGCTTAGTCGGTTAAGTGTTCGACTTTGGCTCAGGTTATGATCTCATGGTTCATGAGTTCGAGCCCTGCTTTGGGGTCTGTGCTGATGACACTGAGCCTGGAGCCTGCTTCAGATCCTCTGTCTCCTTCTCTCTGCCCCTCCCACACTTGTGTTCTGTCTCTCTCAAAAATAAATAAACATTAAAAAAAAAAAAAAAGAACCCTGAGGTCTAGCTTTACACTTTGCTGGTTTTGTGAGCTCTAATCCTCCAGTCAGCATCTTTAAGCCTCAGCTACCTCATTTGTTAAAAGGGAATGATGTAGGGTGTCTGGATGGTTCAGTCAGTTGAGCGTCTGACTCTTGATTTCATATCAGGTATGATCTCATGGTTCTTGGGATCTAGACCCATGGTGGGCTCCGTGCTGCACAGATCCTGCTTGGGATTCTGTCTCTCCTCTCTCTGCCCCTCCCTTGCTAGCGATCTCTCTCTCTTTCAAAATAAATGAACAAACAAATAAATAAAATAAGTAAAATAATAAATAAATACTTAAAAAATGGAATGATGATGCTTCTCTTGGAATGGGGGTGTAGAGAGAGAGAGACCTAATGTAAAGCACTGCACAGTGTCTGACAGGTAGTAAGTCCTTAGTAGGTGGCCACTATAATAATATGAATTGTTTTTAGCTGACTCTGAGCGAGGAAAACTCTAATAGCATAAAATCTAGAGCCAGGAGAAGGGGAACCTGAAGTAGCAAACTACATTAAGAGAGGAAAAAGCTGAGAAGTAGTCATCTGAGAAGATATTTGGGTTACTTGGATCCCATGTAGATGCCATCTGAATTGGGCGAGGGCGTTCCCAGATTCCTCCCTTTGCTGTTTTATCATAGTAGCAGCATCTATTTTATTGCCTGCATTCTCCTGGGGAAGTTTCCCACTAATATCTAGGTAGTTCTGCTCAGTTATGATCTTTCCATAATCTTGTGAAAACTTTTTTCAGAGACCACTTCCTTCAAAGATCAAGATGGATTTGGACTTAAATCATCGAGACCTAGGGGTGTATATATGCTTTACACAGGTAAATTTGCAATTTTTCGTCTGTGTGGATTTTTACCTCAATTTCCAAATCAAGCAGGAAAATTGGGCCTTTAAAGCTGGGAGCCTAGTATTCAGCCAGAGAAGCTCTTCCTTTCTGCATGCCTGGGAAGCTGATCAGAACTTCAGTCCCCTCTGTTTCACTCTGCTTGTTAAAGATGGCAAAACAAGAACGTAGAATAAATGATTCACCTCAGTCATTCATGAGGAGAGTTGGGATGAAATCTCTCAGCCTCTGAATTCACTGAATTGGCCCGAAGATCCATTTCTGTCTCTGTGCTTCCTTTGGCAGTGGGGTATACAGAGCCGTGCCAGCTGGGATGTTTCCCATCTTCCTTCTCTATCTCCCTTTGGCATTTGGACAAAAATCCTTGTACATATACAACTATTTAGCTCTGGGAGTGATTTTATGGGCTATGTGTTTATCCTGGAATTTAGTTTGCAGGGTGGATACCAATGGTATGCATGTGATTATCCAGGTTGATGGTGGACTGATCAATTCATTTAACAAAGTGTCTGTGTGACAGGTATTAAGCTAGGTGCTGGTGTGAGAACCAAGTATGAAAACATCACCTTAATTTGAATTGAAACAGAGGTGGAAGGCAGTAGGTTTTTTGCTGGTTGCTTAAATAGTCTAGGAGATTGTGTGGATTCAATAGTACAGACATGTCTGAACTTGGACTCTCTAAATGATTGTATCTATACCCTTCATAGGCCTAATTGCTGCTACCTGTTGGCTGGTTTTCAACATATGGATATCAAGATGCCTTCCTGGACCACTTGTAAATAAACAAGACACTGTTACTCTTGATGAAGAGTTCTTGAGAAGTGGTTTTACATGTAGATTACTGGGACTCTCAGATACAACGGATGGCAGGATGTCATCATAGACTGAGTTTTTACGTTGGACAAGGGATGAATCACTCTGATCTCATCACTGGAATTTAATTTTTACCTTTCTTTAGCTCCAAAAAAATTTCCTTTTCATCAACTATGGGTTCTGTTTCAATAACAAGTTCTTGCAGTCCTTCAATAACAACAAGTCTCTGCATTGTGAGAAGGTCTTGTAGTTAGACTTTCTTTGCTGATGCATGCAAGGAAAGCTTCAACATTGCTATTCTTTGAAAAGTGTGGTAGAGATTTCTAGTACTAAGTAATCTCCAGGTTTATTCCCCCTGTGGACATGTGAGAGGAATCCTTTTCCTTGCCCCTTGCATGTGACTAGTTCTGGCCAATGGGATATGAGTAAAAGCCATGTGTGATTTTCCAGCTGAAGCATTTATCTGTTAGTGTGAGACACTCTATTGCTAAGATATGTGTCTAGAAGCAGACTTTATGGGTTGTGTTGCTATTTATGTCTTCAACTTTATTATATAATGTCTGTTTTGCTTGCAATAATTTATACTTTGGCCAAGGTGATAAGAAAGAACCCCATTTATCCACATCATTACTCAATTTGTAAATAATTAACAAAATTTTGCAGTCTATTGGCTATACAGTGGTCTGTTTTTGGTATAAAATTGCATTTCCACGATTACTAGTGAAATTGACAATCCTTTCATATATTTACTGGCCATTTGGGCTTCATTTTCTTTGGACCGTTCCTTTCTGTAGGGATCATGCCTCATTTATAATTTCTTTAAGTATTCTCTCTACATCTTGGTAACTGTGCACATTCAGAATCTTGCTTTCACAAGAATGACGTCAGAAAACTTGCAGCTAGTGTTCAGCATATAACCTAGATTCTTCCAATCGGATGGGCCCATCTAAGGCTTAATTTACAAGGGAGAAATGTGAGTGGTATCTTTAGGGTAACAGTAGCTGCTGTATCAGTCTCATTCTCGGCACTGAAACGATAATACATTTACTTCTCACTTATTATCAAAGTCTGATGTGGGAGTTCCTGGTGGAGCAGCCTTCCATGTGGTCTCTCAGGGACTTAGGCAGTGGAAGAGGTGAGAGAGGACGATCTAAGGAGGTTTCTACAGACTTTTCCTGGAGACAGTACCCTTCCTGTCTACCTACATTCTATTGGCCAGAATTCAGGCACATGCCACACCTAACAGCAACAGAAATATAATCTAGTCATGAGTTTTGGTGAATGCACAGTAGTTCTGCTCCATGGTGCAATGATCTTTTGATTAGTGTGGTGACAGTTGGCTGGTTCCTTGGGGGAAAGCGATAGTGGAGGTTTTTAAATCTCAGAGCAGTGTGGCAATGGTACTTCAACAGAAGACTCCACAACGTAGTTGTGTGTTCTTCCTGCTCATGTAGCTTCAGCACTTGGCCTTCTGTCCCTCCTAGTAATTCTGCTGGCTCTCTACTATCCTTCAGCAAGTCCCTTGACTGCTTGGACTAGCCTGCGTGGATTTCATGAATTGTAGATAAGAATCCTGAGTGTTGTAGTTTCTTATTGTCTTTTTCTTTTGGTTATTTGTATTTATCTTTGAGATGGGGCCTCGGAGTTATTTCTCTACTGAAATAAGTAATAGAGTTTGCTTCTTTCTGCACAGTAGCCTGTATGCCTTACTTGTGTTAATAACAAACCTATGGCCACATGTGTGCAAAACTTGTTCACAATGGACCCATTTTGTAAGTTTCAAGCCCAAAGACACCTAAACTAAACTAAATAAGAACCTCCCTAAATTAAATGAGAACAAGGTAAATATTTCTAATTCTTTTTTTCTTTTTCATAATTCTTCTGAAGTTGAGGTAGGATCGTCTGATTTGGAATCTCATCATTGCCACTAATGACGAGAGGTGGTGTTGAGAGGGCAATCCTAACCCTTGATGGGGTGCTGGCCCCTCTGCTTCCCTCCCCGTTGGGAGTCCTTCAGGCTGGGTAGGGAGGCTGTGACAAATAGCTGGGAATCTGGTTGTGTGATCTTAGAAATCAACCAGGTAGAGAATCAAGACAGACTAAGAGATCATGATTAATCCTTTATAGATTCATGGCTAATGGGAGAGGCAAGAATTGAGAAGTTTTAGGGTAGTGTGCAAATCCCCTGATAATTGAGCCTCTTCAAATACAAATTTCTCCACTTTTTGGTTCATATTGGACTTAAATGATATCCAAGGGCGACCAGTTTTAATAATGCCACTATCTAATTCTTTCAGTTTAAAATTAGCTAGGTCTCAATTTCATCATATGTAAAAATGAAGGGTTTCTTCCAGTTGCCATTGGATTTGATTTCATTAGCAGATTTTCACTGATTATTATTTTTCGTTGCTTTCAATATTCTCCACCAGATGTCTCTAGTCTCTCAATGCAAACTCCTATCCACAGTCTCCTTTTGAGCCAGCCTTGTTTTTGTGGGTTATTCTTCTCTACATGCTCAGCATGCTCAACTTCTACTCTTCTCCAAGTTAAAAAAAAAAAAAATTATTTATTTTGAGAGAGACAGAGGGAGAGAGTGCACGCGCCTGTGCACGCGAGTTGCAGAGGGGCAGTGGGAGAGAGAAAATCCCAAGTAGGTTCCTGGCTGTCAGCATGGAGCCCATTGTTGGGCTCCATCCCATGAACTGTTAGATCATGATCACAGCTGAAACCAAGAGTCGGACGCTTAAACGACTGAGCCACCCAGGCGACCCTCTTCTCCAAGTTTTTAAACAAAACCACTTAATAGGTTTGAAAGCAGCTTCTTCTTCCTATATTCCATAGCACATTACTCTCCTTGCTTAAACCGTAGATCAAGACTTAAAGAGTAATCTGATAGATACCAAGCTATTCTCTACCATAATCCCTACAGTGGGTTGTAGCCAAGCCTATTGGGCCACACCTGAAGCTGGCCCATGGGTACTGTTGGAAATAGAGTGCAGATATAGGCAACCAGGCAGCCAAAGTGTCCCCATATGGTTTAGGAAGCTCCTATGAAAGTCAGTGACTTATTCTGGGTTCTTCTATCTTGGTGGATTCCTTATTCTACTTGACCTGATGAAACCACTCAATCCTGGGGCCTCACACAGAGTGTGAGGAATTAGGAAGGCAACAGAAAGTGTTCTACTCATCTGTACCTTTATTCTTGTGTATATTCTTTTCATTGCCTGTCAGTTGGGTAGCAAACAGATGTGAAAGCAACCTTAAGGCCAGTCTGAATCATCTTTCTGCAAATTGTTGAATTCAGATCCAGCTCAATCTCTAATTCAATTCCGTTTCCTAAAAATAATCCTGACATCATAGATACATCTGTATATATATGTGTAATAAGTGATTGGAAAATTGAGTTTTATGCTGGTATGGACTCAGTTTGGAACAATGAAAAGACTCTCATTTTTCCATCCCTGGGTTATGCTGTTTTTGAAGATCTAGATCCATTAGGGGTAAGGTTTGTTGGCAGAAGAATGTTGGAGAGTAGAAGAGAAGGAAGAGGTTAGAGACTTGGCATATGCACTTATTCATTCAACAGATATTTGTCACTGACATGCACCAGCCACTTTTCTAGATATTGGGTAGATAATAGCAAGTGGGCTTGGCAAGGATCCTCCTCGTATAGAATTGATGTTCTTCTGAGGGACGCTGAAAACCGACACATACTCAGTAAATCCATTGGTTTCAGAGAGTCATCAGTGCTATGAAGAAGACATATGATAGGGCTGTGGGACACAGGAATGAGGTGCGATTTGAGCTGAGGGACTGGAAGCTTGAGAGGCAGTGGCCAAGCTCCCCCAGGGCTAGAAAGAGGACTGTGAGTTCCACAGACAGGGAAGAGCTGAACTTATCTGAATTCAGCATCTCAGCGATGGAAAGACCTACAAAGTCAATGGCTGCCAGACTGTCTGAACACTGGTTATTAAGGGATTCTCCCTCATGGTTGAACTCAGCATGGAGGAGCGAATAAAACTGCCTGCCATTGAATACATGTAGTATGTATATCCTGGATTGGGAGCAAAGCAGTGTATATCACCTTGGGGTGATGATCAGGAACTTCTGATTATTTGGATCCTATAAGCTTCATATAATAGACACTAGACTTTTCATCACCTTTGGAAAGTAAGCTCTCATTAGATTTAATTTAACTAAAAAAAAAGACATTTCTTATATCCCCAACATATATAAGTTGGTTCTTATAGCCCCAGAACCAACTACACATGTGTTACCTATAATTGCCTGCCTTGTTTTTCCTATGAGAACATCAGTGCCTTGAGGTCAGGCACTTGACCTCATACACAGAAAGTTCTGGTGACTTGAAATCTAACATTTGGTAGCCATTTCAACAACAAAAAAAGCTTTTTCAAAAAGTTTATTTATTTTGAGAAAGAGAGAGAGAGGGAGAGAGAGAATCCCAGGCAGGTTCCACGCTGCCAGTGCAGAGCCAGACATGGGGTTCGAACCCATGAACCATGAGATCGTGACCTGGGCTGAAATCAAGAGTCAGACACTTAACCAACTGAGCCACCCAGGTGCCCCCCAAATCTTTTTTTTAAAATTTAATTAAATATACTGATGAGTGTGGAGAGAGCTGTGTGAAAATGGGGCATCATTTGGCTTGTCCAGGCCGGGACAAGTAAATGGTTAGATCTGGAGGGGTGCATAAACCTCCTTTTGGCTGTTGCCATTGCTTGGGGATGCTCATTTTCCTCAAGGCCTCTGTGACCTGGGCCTGTCCTGTACTTCATGTGTCTGTGACCTGGAAGGAGCTATAGGCAGTGAGGTGTAGGCAGAGGCTTCTGTGACCCAGAAAACACCGGCCCCTAGTTCTTGTGGGCTGAGTGACACATCCTGGACGGTTATACCAAAGGGGCTGGATCCCGCACCAGGAAGCAGGCTCCTGTGAGGTGCTGGCTCACGAAGGGCCAGAAGGTGCCAAGAAACCTGCAAGGAAAGTGACGTTGCATCTGCTGTGGGCGCATGATGCATCTGCCAGAGTCCACGCCTGCCACCTGTTTCTGTGCGCTCCACTGACTGGGGCGGGGGGTGGGGACCTGGGGAAGCAAATGCAAATGCGAGTTTATGAGGCGACTAGGTTGCCAGGAGCCAGCCCACTGAGCTCCTTCTCTCTTTCTCCCGAACATCTTGGCTTCAACGGAAGGCGCTGTGTCAAAATAGTAGATTCTGTGCCGGTCCCGTGATGGCACGCCAGGTTTTTGAGTGGGCAGGTGTTGTTAGCTGTTGGAGCTAGTTGCTAAGGTTTGAACCCAAACCGGGAAAAGGTGGGAGTGGAGCAGGCAGAGTGGGAGAGGGAGAGCAGCTGCAGGGGGAGGAGGTGAGTCAGCGGAAAGAGCCTCCTCCTTCCTTGCCTGCCCACACCTCTGGCACTGGAACCCGGAGGCCAACCTCCCATCCTGCCCCTGCCAGCGCTTGACAGCCCAGACCTACCCTGAGCTTGCCTGGGCTGCTGAGATGTTCTTCCGTGTGCTTAGGCACTTGGCCCTGCCACAGCTTGGAGGTGTAGATGGAGCATTCCCGAACCCCCCCCCCTTTTCTGGGAGCTCCTCCTTCCCTACAATCTGTATAAAGGAAACCTCAAACCAAAGCTTAGCTGGCTCCCTTGCTTGGACAGAGCCTTCCCTTTGCCTTTTAGCTCTGGGCTCCGTGTAGGGAACACAGTGACCCCATGAGCGCCTGTTTCCTACTTGATGTCCTCTGTCTCCTTGAGAAGTGATTGTCACTCACTGGGAGTCATTTAGCCCCCTTTCCACCGGAGAACAAGTTTTAGTGGGCCCCCAGCAGAGCTAAAAATATTGTCATAACAGGGCTGTGCGTGGGGTCCGCTCTCATTTCTGTAACGCTCTTTCCAAAAGAACGAAAATTGGAGAGACCAAGTTTGGACTGCAGGGAGCATGGGGGTTTCTCCTATCTGAATTCTAGAGGGGGTGGCATTAGCTCTGTGACCTTGAATCTCTGGGTGTCTGTTTCTCTGGTTGTAAAATGACCAGGTTTGTAAAAGGTGAAATGATGACCATGATGGCTTCCATTTTTGAATTGCACGGCTCTTTCCTAGCAAGTGGGGCCGGCACTAGCTCACATGGAGCTTGCTGTCCATGATTTAGGAGAGGTCACCAAGTTGGCTGCTGTGGGTGTGGCCCTAGCAGGTCTGGCCTGGGGATTGTGTTTCTGGCCCCAGAGGCTGAGATTGACCAAGATGACAAGAAGCCAGAGGTATCCTCTACCTCTAATGTCAACTGAAATATTCATATAAATCCCCCTGAAACGACTCATTATTTTCTTCCCTTTTCAGAGGTCTTTGAGTTAGAGAAAAATAATTTGGGCAATTTGCTGGGTTTTTTTTTTCATTATTATAGTAAAAAACTTTGAGAACCCATTTTGAGCTAGAAATACAGACATAAAACAGATCATGGTTTTCTTTTAACAATGTTTTTCCTCTTAGTGTTACAGAGCTGGATCCTGCTGGTGAAAGGCTGAAGGTCCTGGGGAGATGTAGTGGTGGTGGTGGTGGGGTGGTACTGAAGTTTTCAGGTTCTAAGGCTTGAGGAAGTTCAAAATATTCAAATTTTGGGGCGTCTGGGTGGCTCAGTCGGTTAAGCATCCGACTTTGGCTCAGGTCATGATCTTGTAGTTCATGAGTTCCAGCCCTGTGGCGGGCTCTGTGCTGACTGCTTGGAACCTGGAGCCTGCTTCAGATTCTGTCTCCCCCTCTCTCTCTGCCCCTCCCCTGCTCACACACACTCTCTCTTTCAAAAATAAACATTAAAAAAATTAAAAAAAAATTCAAGTTTTCACAGTACCAACTACAGTAGCTTCCCACAATTCCCAATTCAACCCACAGCAACAAAATTTAGTAGTCCCTCAAAAGAAGAGGTGAATATATTTTTTGCCTGATGTTCACAGAGGTACACAATAGATTTTTTGTTTATCTGGATTGAAGTCAAGGAGTGTGTTTGAGATTTGAATGAGTGTCACTTCACTAGTCTTTGATTTTCCTTTTCGACATCGAGTAGTTGGTTTTGCTGAGTGGTAACTGGTGTGGTAATGGAACTGGCTAGTAAAGAAAACAGACATATATATTTTTAAATGCTTAATATTTATTTATTTTGAGAGAGAGAGAGAGAGAGAATCTTAAACAGTTTCCACACTCAGTGCAGAGCCTGACTAGGAGATCAATCTCACAACCACGAGATCATGACTTGAGCCGAAATCAAGAGTTGGATGTTTAAGTGACTGAGCCACCCAAGTGCCCCCCAAAACAGATAGTTTTAAATAATTTTAGCCATGAGGCGCTTGGGTGGCTCAGTCGGTTAAGTATCTGACTTTGGTTCAGGTCATGATATTGCGGTTCATGGACTCAAACCTGCGTCCAGCTCTGCACTGACAGCTCGGAGCCTGCTCGGGATTCTCTCTCTCCCCGTCTGTCTGCCCACTCTCCCCGACTTATGCTTTCTCTCTTTCTCAAAATAAATTCATAAACTTAAAAAAAATTGTAGTTGTAATTTGATTATTGCAAGGAAAACCCTAAGTAATCTGTGATACCTATTGTGGTACATCTCTGTGCTGTATCTTTTTGACCTCCTAGCATCAAAATCACCTCATGATCTTTAAAAGAACACAAGCCTACTCCAGGCCTACTAAGTAGATTTTTTTTTTTATGGTTTGAATTTGCTTTTTATTTTATTTTTTTATTTTTTTATTTTCAACATTTATTTATTTTTGAGACAGAGAGAGAGAGAGAGAGCATGAACAGGGGAGGGTCAGAGAAAGAGGGAGACACAGAATCTGAAACAGGCTCCAGGCTCTGAGCTGTCAGCACATAGCCCGACGCGGGGCTCGAACCCACGGACCACGAGATCATGACCTGAGCCAAAGTCGGACGCTTAACTGACTGAGCCACCCAGGTGCCCCTATTTTATTTTTTTCTAAATAGAAGTTTTAAAATAAGTTTTTTCAGGTGATGTGTACTAAAGAAACACTGACGGACTCTGCCGTGAAGTTGTGCACTGTTAAATGTCATTATGCTATTTATTTTATCTCGATTTTCTGTGTGCTACACCTGCCGATTTAACTTGACTGGATGACTTTTAGAAGGTGACTTCATCTCATGTCATGTTTAGCACGTACTAGTCCATTCACCCGTGAGATTTAAATCAAAATGTGTAATTTGTGACACGAAGGTTTTGCACACTCAGGGATTTTGGGGGCAGCTGCTGGTTCTGGGAAGGAGGATATGAGGAGGGGAAGGAGAGGTCAGGCTTGATGGCTCTAGATGCATTTACACATTGTGCTTCCTTTCTTGGAGCGCATCTGGTACACGGGATTCCTCTTCTCCGGGCACTGTGGGTTGCAGGTGTTTTGACACCAGATAAAGGGTCTGGTCGGTGAGGAAATCCTTGAACTCTCAGATGCTGTGTGGGCCCCTAAGAGGGTGGCAGTCATGCGTTGTCGGGACATCAAAGGGGAGACACCACGGCTGCACAGGGAAACCGTAAGGCAGATGGAGAGGCAAAGCTTGTGGCCTCCAAAGGAGCAGCGGACTCAGCAGCTTTAGCCACCGCACTGTTCCCTAGTCCACTGGCAGAATGAGACCCTAATTACTCACAACATGAGAGTACCTGGTTTGAGACTGACAATGGAAGCTACCTCCCAAGTGGATGGTGGAAAGTTAAAGATGACCGAGTGGCAATTCCTGAGGTCCTGGTTCCAGCTTTTGTCAAGCATTTCCATCAGAAAACCCATATGGGCCGGACAGCTCTCCAGACTATGTGGAGCCGACGTTTCTCCATCTCCCGACTCTCCAGCGTAGCCTGAGCAGTATGCGAGGAATGTGTGATGTGTGTCTGGAATAACCCACATCAGGGGCCCAAGGCCACCCTCGGGGTACAGGGTGTCCGGGGAGCCCCGGTTCAAAATATGATGGTGGACTTCACTGCAGTCCCCCAGGGCTCGGGGCTGTGAATAGCTGTTGGTCTTTGTGTGCACTTTCTCAGGCTGGGTGGCGGCCTTCCCTACTCGCACAGAAAAGGTACATGACGTGGCCCGACTTCTTGTAAAAGAAATCATTCCTTGACTTGGGATCCCTCTCACTCTGGGATCAGATAACGGGCCCTGTTCATGGCTGAGGTGGTGTGGCTGGGGGAAAGGGGTTAAAGGTTACCTAGAAGTTACACATGGCACACCGACCCCAGAGCTCCGGAAAGGTGGAACGAATGAAGGAACCCTGAAGCTGCAATTAAGTAAACTATGTCAGGAAGCCCGCCTACACCGGGACCGGGTGTTGCCTATCACCTTGTTAAGAATCAGGTGTAGCCCCACTAAGCAGATGGGGTTCTTCCCTTATGAAATCCTTTATGGGCGCCCTCCCCCCATTATCAAGGGCATAAGGGTGGGATCGAAATGAGATAGGCAGTCTAACTCTAAGGCAACAGATGTGGGCCCTCGGCTCTACCCTAACCACCGTATACCACTGGGTTAGGGAGTGATTACCTGTGAGTCTGACCACAGATGCTCACCCTTTAAACCAGGGGATGCTGTATGGGTGAAGGAATGGAATGTCCAACCCCTAAAACCCCTCTGGAGGGGTCCGTTCACTGTCATTTTGTCCATCCCTACTGCAGTAATGGTAGCTAAGGGGGTCCCTGGATTCACCACAGCAGAGTGAAGCCGGCATCTCGAAACTGGGAGCGCATTCCTGATCCATCAACGCCGTGCAAGCTGACCATACAGAAGAAGCAGTCTGCAACTCCAGAGGCTCTGGGAGACTGCAGCCCTGCTTTAGTCACTCCGGAAGCTGACTAATCCACGCATGGCAGAAGCTTGAGGAATCGATGGTCCGCTGGAACAAATCGACTGTCCTTATTTTCTATATGTTTCCTTACTGTGATGCACTGTCACCCCTTGTGTCTCACTGTGGTGATTCTTGCTCTACTTTTTGCCATAGGGTTGGCAGAGGCCACTCTGGCCGGAGGGCAGTGTGGTGAGAGGTTTCTGCTAGCGCTCACCTTCCTTTTCTGGATAGGATACTTTGTTGGTCCTGGTCGCTTCTAATCTGGACCCTTTTGGTAGCCCTAGGTTCCTCATCACGTGACCCATGTATTCGTATAACCAGGTCAGGCCAGGAAGTCACTTGGACCTTACTATACCATACCCACTTCTCTTGCCAAGGAAAAGTCCTGGGGACCAGCAGACACAATAAGACCACCTATCCTATCTGCCAACAGGAGAGTCAAAACATTTGCTTTGACCCACAGTACTCCCCAGTGAAGATTGGTTAGAAGTCCGATCCTACCAAGAGTTGGGGAGGGGGGGGCTTTGTCAGATGGACAGAAATCACCCAAAACGACCAGTGTCAATGCTGTTTGACATATATGCAGTTATAGGTATTGGCCCAGAGGCATCTGTCATATGAAAAAAGTGGGCACTTGTCATAGAGGACCCAAGGACTCTTGATATACCATGCAGAGGCTTAGATTGGGAGTGGGAATACCGACTCAATGACAAATACATGTGTGAGGAAAACTGTTTATGTGCCTATACACCTGAGTTTTTATGCCTCAGCTGGAGATGTTTCATGGGCTACTTGGAAAAAAGGCACAACAGTGCTCCTTCAGAAGGGGGCTGCTACATTGGGGTGTCGATCAAAGGCCTGTTACCCTGTTAATTTTTCCATAGTTAACCCAGGAGATTCCAAATGGCAATGAGGCACCAGAATTGCCATGCAGATCCATGGGTGAGGCAGAGACCCAGGGACTGTGTGCTACATTTCAATTTTTAAAAAATACTTATTTATTTTTGAGACAGAGAGAGACAGAGCATGAACAGGGGAGGGTCAGAGAGAGAGGGAGACACAGAATCTGAAATAGGCTCCAGGCTCTGAGCATTCAGCACAGAGCCCAACGCGGGGCTCGAACTCACAGACCGCGAGATCATGACCTGAGCCGAAGTCGGACGCTTAACCGACTGAGCCACCCAGGCGCCCCGGGACTGTGTTACATTTCAAGAGAGTCACTACTGTCCATCCAACCACATCCCTTCCACTCCTTCTATGAAGAAATAAGAAGTAGCTCCCTTCTGGGTCCATGGGTTTGAGCCCTGCCTTGGGCTCTGTGCTGATGGCTTAGAGCCTGGAGCCTGCTTCGGAGTCTGTGTCTCCCTCTCTCTCTGCCCCTCCCTGACTAGTTCTCTCTCTCTCTCTCTTTCTCTCTCTCTCTCTCTCTCTCAAAAATAAATAAACATTAAAAAAAAAAAGTAGCTCCCCTCCCATTTCAGTCATAGCAAGTAACTTGTTTCTAGCCCTAGAAGAGACTATAGCCCAGATTCTTTTTTTTTTTTTTTAATTTTTTTTTTCAACGTTTTTTATTTATTTTTAGGACAGAGAGAGACAGAGCATGAATGGGGGAGGGGCAGAGAGAGAGGGAGACACAGAATCGGAAACAGTATAGCCCAGATTCTTAAGGTCTCTTCTTGCTATGTATGTGGGGGAACCACCATGGGGGATCAATGGCCATGGGAGGCTAGAGGATTAGATGCCTGCGAACCTTATAATGGAACAGAAAACCCTAGTCCTACTACCAGGGTTTGGGTTGTCAAAACCTCAATTATTGGGAAAAACTGCCTTGCCCAGTGGGGAAGAAAGTTCACCATATCTTTTGGAAGCTTAATGTGCCTAGGCCAGAGATTTTTAACTCAACCACCCAGGAAACCCAATGGTGAGGGTTCCCATATCTTCTTGAGCCAAATCCCCACCCCTTTTCTAACTTCTCTTTTCTGAGAGGACTGGGACAATGTCAATGCAGCCATCAAATGGCAGGCCTTAAGTGGACTATACTGGATATGTGGGAGGACAGCCTATACAGTACTTCCCTCAGGCTGGTCAGGGTCATGTGTGCTGGGAACTCTTCGTCCATCTTTCTTCCTGATCCCACCTGCCAGAGGGGAACATTTGGGAGTCCAAGCATATGGGGACAGGGAGACTCAAAGGAAACGACGTGTCCTAGAAATTGGCAATTGGAAAGATGATGAATGGCCTCCTGAGCATATAATCCAATCTGTGGCCCTGCCACCTGGGCAGACGATGGGTCCTGGGGCTGCCGCATTCCCATTTACATGCTAAACCGCATAATCAGACTGCAAGCAGTTGTAGAAATTATAACCGATGAAACTGCCAGAGCTCTTAACTTACTAGCCAAGCAGCAAACCAAACTGCAATACTGTCTGTCAAAATCGCTTGGCCGTAGATTACTTGCTTGCTTCTGAGGGAGGAGTTTGTAGAACTGAGCAACCGCTGCCACCAGGTAGGTGATGAAGGAAAAGTCATAGAGGAGATCACAGATCGAATGAGAAAGGTCACTCATGTCCCAGTCCAGACCTGGAAAGTTTGGAACCCCGGGGAAGTATTTACAGGACAGTTTTCAACTCTTGGGGGATTCAAAACCCTCATAGGTATTATCCTCTTAATTCTGGGAGTTTGTTTAATCCTATCTTGCCTAGCTCCCCTGGTTATACAGTCTGTCTCCAGCCTCATTGAGATAATGGTCAAAAGGAAAACAGCCACTGCTATGATGATGTTATGGAAATGTAAACCTCTAAACCAAGATGATGCTCTCAGACCCAAAATAGGGGGTCCAAGCATCAAAGGGGGAGGATATGATAGAGCTCAACTCAAAGGAATGTGGTGAAAACCTCAAAACAAGGGAGGGCAACTTGGCTATGTGCGCATTCACGACCTTCCTCACAAGTCTGTAACATAGACCGCCCATTCAGAAGGCAGGTTACCATATACGGGAGACAAAGAAGCAAAAATTGTACAAAAGGCAACACCCTGCTACACTGGGGGCTCAGCCTTTTTGGTCTTAGCCCACTGAGCCCCTGCAGGCACAAATAAAGCGGCTTCCTGGAAAGAAAAACCTCGGTGTCCCAACTTTGTGTGTGTGACTGGCTGCTACGAAATGGCCTCCTTGTGTTTGGTGGAGGTCCAAGGGGAAGGAAGGTGTAGGACTTCTTCCAGTTTTCTCCTCCACCTCCGATTTTTCTGTTAAACCTACTTCACGTTATGGATAAGTAGAAACCATGAAAATTATATGAGGCAATTTTACGTGATATATAAAAGTAGATTATCTAGATATTATATATTATAAATGTCTATATTCTATAGTTTCCTATTTATTTTTTTATTTAAATTTTTTTAAATGTTTATTTTTTTGAGAGAGAGAGAGAGAGAGACAGAGTGCAAGTGCGGGAGGGGCAGAGAGAGAGGGAGACACAGAATTTGAAACAGGCTCCAGGCTCCAAGATGTCAGCACAGAACCTGACGCGGGGCTTGAACTCATAGACTGCGGGATCATGACCTGAGCTGAAGTCGGACGTTCACCGGACTGAGCCACCCAGGCACCCTGTTTCCTATTTATATAAATAGAAATAATATGTTAATACACTACATATTTATGTCTACATATAATAGATATTATATAAAATTATCTTTCTAGAATTAATAACATTATAGCATGTATTATATAATTACATAATATCTATATATTACATATGCAAGTCTATAAATCTATCTACCTACCTACCTATCCCCAAAGAGTTTCTTTTTTTTCTTTTTTAATGTTTATTTTTGAGACAGAGAGAGAGACAGAGCATGAGTGTGGAGGGGGCAGAGAGAAAGGGAGACAAAGAATCCAAAGCAGGCTCCAGGCTCTTTGCTGAGAGCACAGGGTCGGACGCGGGGCTTGAACTCATGAACTGCAAGATCACGACCCAAGCTGAAGTCAGAGGCTTAACAGACTGAACCAGGCGCCCCTCTCCAAACAGCTTTAATTCCTTACTACCCTTTCCGTGACTAAGAGATGGCCAGAGGGCAGAAATAGTATTCCTACTTCATAAATAGGAAAATGTAGGTTAGAGAATCCAGGAGATTTCTTCCTAAGATTGCAACATGTGAATGGTAGAAACAGGAATAAGACCTTGTGTGTGTTCCATAGTTGTTTGTGACTATATGGCCTCTCAGTCTCCTGCCGTGGCGGCCTTAGTCATGCTGGGCTTGCTCTTCAGGTGTCAGATTGACATGTTTTGTTGGCTTGTCTCAAAGATGAGGCCTACAATTGAGGTCACTGTATGTAGCTTCTGAGAGGTAAGGATGTCAGAGGTGGAGCTGAAAATTGATGGGAGTATCAGCAACCCAAGATACTTGGAGAGATTTTATGGTGTTACGAACGTGGAGATGATGTTTGCTTTTGACATCTGCTAACATTCCCTTCCTTGCTCCTCTCTATCTCCCAGAAGCCTATCTTCTCGGGTTCCCAATGCCTCGCTGCTGTCCCCTGGCTATTTACCCTTCCCTTCACCCCTCTCCTGCTGCTATGGAAGTAGCTATTCAAGAGATGCCTTTCTTCTAAAAGGTCGATTCTTGGTCTACATTAGCCATTAAAATCATAATATACATTGGATCAAACCTCTAAGCATCTGATGCACTGATGTTTGGGCACTGATTTTTTTTTTTTAAGTTTATTTATTTGTTTTGAGAGATAGACAGTGCAAGTGGGGGAGGAGCAGAGGGAGCAGAGAGAGAGAGAGAGAGAGAGAGAGAGAGAGAGAATTCCAAACAAGCTCTGCACTGGCAGCACAGAGACTGACTTGGGTCTCAAACTCACAAAACTGTGAGATCATGACCTGAGCCAAAACCAGAGTCAGATGCTTAACTGACTGAGCCATCCAGGTGCCCCTGGGCACTGATGTTTCTAAAGTCAACACATATGCTGCTATACATTTACTCTCTGTTTCCCCTTCCCTATTCCATCTGGATAATGGTAAAGTCAAGAAGAGGAAGGCATTGACAGCTAATTTTCTCCCAATATTTGTTCTCTCCTTCTGTAGTAATAGAACTCCTGATTTTTTGGTTAGCATATGGCTGTCTGGAATAAACACTGCATTTGGCCTTGGGTATGGGCTTGTGACAAAATTCTAGCCAAAGGAATGTTGGTGGAAATATTGTACAGTAGATTTTGAGACCCTTTCTTCATCTTCTTTCCTGGAAGGAAGAGGCTGCCATCTTGGACCATGAGGTCAAGCAATGAGCTAGAAGGAGCCTGGCTTCCTGTCACTGTGAAGCAATCTAATGAAATTTGGGTTGCTTGCCTGGATTTGTTGCCTCTGTTAACATTTTTAAAAACTTTTGTATATATCTTTGTTGATTACTCCAATCTAATTTCTAACAAATAGAGTGCAATCTGACAGCCGCCTGTAGAGATTGCTTCTAACCCAGGTCAATTACATAGGGCCCTGGGAGAATGATCTTCCACCATTTCCCAGACTTTGGTTCCTTCTAGGCTGATGGTATGCAGAACAGAGAGAGGATGTGGATGGGTAATTACATGATTTATTCCCTGATTGACCAGTAGCAGGAGCAGTAAGCCAACAGCCCCAGAAATCTCACTTCTGCCTTTAGTTCACGAATCAGAGCCTTCATGTTCATTCTTTACCCAAAGTACACGTTCCCCCCAACTCTTCTTTTGACCTTCCCACTCCAAGATGGGGCCAGTTAGTCTGCATGTGGCCAATTACTGTTTTCTTCTTTGGAATCTGTTCTTTTCTTACCATAAAACCACTTCCAAAAGGAGGGAGATGCACCACCAGGTCAATTAGCAGTGGGCATATGGGGCTCAGACTTGGATATTATTCTGATTTCTGAAGGCACAGATACAAAGCATCCCACAGTTCTGCTTTTTATCTTTTCCTTTTCCTCACCCCCTGTCTCTTGTTACAAGGTCTGGCTGTTCTGTTCAAATTTCTTTTAAATTTACTAATTTAACCCAATTTATTTCTGCTGGCTACCTTGATGTCTTTTTCTTTTCCTATGAAAAGGATTCCCTTCTAAACTCTCCCTCTGATTAACATTGATGTTTCCGCTTGGGGCCACCTGCTCCCCCATTTACCCCTTCTACCCCATTGCTATCCACTTTCTAGGTGAGCCATTTAAAATGAGCTTTAGCACCCCCAGTGTGCTCTCAGTGGTGTATTTAAGGGCAATGAAAACAGCTTTGAAAAGATATAGGCCCTTGCATAATACTCGAGTATGCCCAGAAATACCCCCATCTGTTATTCCCTATTTTCAAAGGTTTAGATGTCAGAAGAAGGAAAGAGGTCAAGGAGAGGAAGCTGGAATTGGAGGGTATGAGAAGCAGCCTAGAACTCTGAAGAGTGGTTCTGAAGTAGAATAGTGGAGTCTATTCCAACAAAAGAAAATAAAGCTCTATTTCCCCCTAAGTATAACTCACATGGAATATTTTTAATGTTTATTTTTTTATTTTAGAGAGAGAGAGAGAGAGCGAGCAGGGGAGGAGCAGAGAGAGAGAGAGAGAGAGAGAGAGGGAGACAAGAATCTGAAGTAGTTTCCAAGCTCTGAGCTGTCAGCACAGAGTTCAGTGTAGGGCTGGAACCCATGAACTGCAAGATCATGACCTGAGCTGAAGCTGATCGCTTAACCGACTGAGCCCCCAGGCGCCCCTCCCGTGGAATTTTATACACGAAAATAAAGGAAACTCCAGCCCACTCTGCAGTGATAGTTGCATACTGCATTTGCTGCAACTGTTAACGTTTTTCACAGGCAAGTGAAATGCATATTCTTACATGCTGAGCTACTCACATTTCTCCAGGGGTTTGTTAGTATGTTTATCTTTGTGAAGGCTTTTTGTTCACTTTGATTGTGAATAAGCTCCATTTTTTCCCTATCTTTCTACTCTTAAATTGATTTGCATATGAGTTTCAGCCAGGAAAACATCTATGAAAACATTAATGTTATTTGCCAAGATTGATTTCTTGGTCCCTGAACCACAGTCTGACCTGCGTCAAGGACATACTTTACATTTTTTTTGTTCTGCCTTTGAATGGTTTAGCTGTTTCTGAAACATTCCCCGGGCTGGCTCTCTGTCTCCATTTCATGTTTCTAGAGATATGTGGATATCTGTGTCATTTGTTTTAGATTGTATGACCATGAGCATGACTCGTGATTTCACATCTGTCCTATGGCCATTCCAGTGGCTTAAACAGAACCTTCAGGGAAAGACCTGTGTGGAATTTTTATCTTTGTCACATCCTGAACAAGGTGCTACTAATGCTCTCCAAAAGGCTCATCGTAAAGCTGCCTTTTAGACAATGGCCTTGTTTTGGCTACTGCTTCTCTGCTTTTGAAACTACTTTTGGGTCATGCAGGAAATTTTGGAGAGCACAGGAACTTCTCTGAGTGGTGAGCCAGGACTAAGCTCAAGTCCACTTGACCCCAGTGTTTTTGATCTCTCAGCTTAGTTGTTGTAGAAAATTCTGAACCACAGGAACTTTTTTTTTTTTTTTTAAGTTTTATTTATTTAAGTAATCTGCACACCTAAAGGGGGATCGAACTCACAACCTGAGATCGAATCACATGCTCTTCCAACTGAGCCAGCCAGGTGCCCCTGAACCACAGGAACTTTATAGCGAAAATTAACAATGTCCTCAATACGAAGCCCTTCAGATTTACCTCTGATCTATGTACCTACACCAGCGATTAAACTGCTAAGAGATGTGAATGTATAATTTTGTGTTCTAATATTTTTCTTAAGATTTTTATTCTAATTTATTTGTATCAACATTACATTCATCTTGATGTTCATATAATTCATATAATGTGGCTTTATTGATAAGCCATTTTGTTTTTAGTTATGCTTTTTAAATTGTTTTACGGTTTTAGTTTCAATTAATGGGTCTTTTGGCCTTTAGAAACAAAAGCCTTGAAATGATCGTTTGGCCTCAAGCAACAAGCTGAGAGTTAACAACTTAGCCTTGCCTGCTGAAGGATCTTGTAGACCTGAAAAATTTATTCTAAGCTAGAGAGCTGTTAACAAGCAGTTAAAAAGCAGTTTAAGACATTAAAAGCAAACAACAGAACAAAAAAACTAGCAATCATTCCTTAAGTCAACACAGCTATGTTGAGTTCAGGTTTCATTATTTCATATTCAAATCCAGTAATAGTACATACCCACACAATATACACATTTTCCAACTTGTAATTATCCTGTACATGCAATTTATAATCAGCTCTTTTCATTTCACATCAAACCCATAGAGGCTTTAAAGTCATTATTCTAAGTGGGTAATAGAATAGTGAGAAGCTATTGCAAATGAAGTTGTGGTCCACACTTCTGTCTATATAATTAAAAAAAATCCTGTTGCGTTATTTCCTGGAGTCAGGATCAAAAGGTAATATATTTCATGATGCCTAATGTTATTGCTACTTTGTTTTCCAGAGTATAGTGATGTCAGCAAAGTATGAGTTCATGTTTTTCCACCGTTTTGACAGTACTGGATGGTACCATCAAAACATTTTCCGGGTTTGGCTTACTAAATGTAGAATGATAACTCTACTCGGCGTTTAAACATGGTAACTACTGCTGTTGGATAGTGAATTAAATGACCCAAGTTTCCCTTAAAAAAATCTTTCATTCACTCCGAATAATTTGTAAAAAGAGCACATAGCTTTTCTCTGTGTGACCTAGGCTGGTAACAGTAATGCAACCCAAAATTAAGATATTGCGACATGAATATCCACTGTGTAGCAATGAATACCTTCATAGTTTTTTGTTTGTTTGTTTGTTTTTAATTGAAACAGCGTAGTTGACATATTATACTAGTTTCAGGTGTACTTTCATACTGTTTTTATTCCTGTCAGGTTGTGGGGGAGTAAAGCCTCCGATTGAACACTAGAGGGCGCTCGTGGCTGCTGAATAGCCCTGCCTAATCTTCGCGTTCGTTTTTCTTCAGCATCATCTCAGGCAAACTGGCAAGGGCACCAGGGCACGCGGCCTAGTAAATGCTGCTTCATTTCCCCGGCTTGAAAGTCTCAGGCTCTTGGATATGTAAGGGGATGTTTACTCTTTGGAGATTTGTTTGCTTTTTCTTCTGGTAATGCACGACTTGGTTGGTTTTAAGAACAAAGATATTAAGAGTTTTCAGTGGAGGATACGCTGATGCTCAAATAAAATCCCAGGTGGAGTTTGCTCAAACAAAGCCTCTGCAGAGGGATCTGGGCTTCGAACCCACTCAGCAAGGAAGGTTCTAGCGCATGCGAATTGAACTCAGACGTTGGCGTTCGGAGGTCTTAACTGGTGCTTTGGAATGGAATGGGAACTGGTCTGGGAGGGGACCAAAGGAAGGCTAAGGAGGCAACGAAGGAATAGACGCGTGGCCCCCTGGGACGGATGGAAACGAGGGAAAAGGAAATAGCTTTGAGCTCCTGGCTGGCATTGATCATCCTACAGGAAGAGAGGAAGCAACGTGGCCCTTAATTATTTTGCTTCTATCAAAATAATGAGAACTGTTTTTTTCCCCTGAAAATAGGTAGCCTCTTTGTGTGAGGAGCTCAGAAGACGTGATCTCATTAGCCCTATGGGCAGCTGTGTGAGGATAACTCTCTTAGTGCCACCTGGTTTCCTGGGCAGGAATCGAGTCCTCAAGAGGGGAGGGCAGTGGGGCTGGAGGGAAGAGGGGTCGTGTTTGTATCCTGTGTAGCCCGGTGACCGTGATTCTATGGGGTCTTACTGGACTGCCATACCGGGCTGGGGAAAGGCTCAGGAGCACTACCTTCCCCTACAACGCAGGACTTTTCTGGAGACTTCCTCTTACAGTGTTCTGTCTCAATTTTTCTTGGACTGGTCTTCCAATAAATTCAGGTTTCTCCTATGTTAAAAACAAACAAAACCCCTCAAATCACTCTTCCCTCCACTTGCCATACCCTGGAGCAAATTTCCTGCCTTTATCTTTCTTTCCATCATCAAGAAAGATGAATCTTTTATAACAGTAAGAGATTTGAAACAACCCCGACCATCCTAGCTGTTTTCATAAATTTTGGTTTAGGCCAAAGGTGGATTTTTACCCCCCAAATTAAAAACAACATTTGAAAACAACTTAATTACATAAGAAAATTCTCCAGATACAATATAAATGAAACAATTAGGTGTATAAAACTTGCATATAAAGTATGATTCCAAATAAAAAATACAAACCTTCCTAATTATAGAAAAATGTCTGGAGGGAACTGTCCCAAGGTGTTAATGGTGGTTATCCCTGGACTGGGAGTATGGGAAATTGAAATTTTCTTTTTTATATATTCTTAAAATTAGGAAAATAACATGACTTTTTATAATCAGAAAAAGGGCTAATATTTTTATTTGTCTTGTTTTTTTTCTACATCCTCTGATTACCTCCTTAACTAATGCTTGAATTTTACTTTCTATCCCCCCATCTCTCCAGGGTCACAATGATCATTTGATTACTTATTCAGTCCCCCCCCCACCCCAACTTCAATCTACTCCAGTGGAGATCACATCTACCTTCCTCCCCATCTGCTAGACATTTCCAGCTGGGTGTCTACCAGGACCTCAATCTCAGAATGTCCAAAATGGAATTAACATTCTTTATTTACTTGTCTCCGTCCTTCCCCAGTTTTCTCTCCCCACCTAAATTTCCTTCTCGTTTTTAAGTTTCTCTTGATGACATTACCTTGCTCCCATAAACCTGGAATTGAAATAGCAGGTCTAGTCTGACTAATTCCTCTTCCTGGTTCCCTTCCCCCGCCCGTTTAGTTGCTAGTCTTCAGAATCCTATTTCTGTAATACCTCTTTCATCAAGTTCTCTGTTGTTGTTGTTTTCATTGTGCCTCATCTAGTTCGGATACTCTCTGTCTGATACCTGGGGCATTTTGATAATATGATAGAGGGAACCCATCCTGACTTAGCCGGTTTAGGGCGGGTGGAGGTGGTCGGGGGGAGGGGGGGTGTGGGGAGCTGGTGGTTCTGCATATATAGATGTGAGGTGTAGGAGTGGTGATATTTCCAGTCACAGGCAGCTTTACTGTGGAGGTACACTACGCAGAGGGAGGGAACATTCTGTGTTTCACTGGAAGGATGAGAGACCGTGGTGGAAATTTCCTTTGCAATTAGTGCTAAAGCCATTGGTTGTAGAGTCTGCATCTTGGGATAAGTATACGTTCCCATTTTCCCGTCAAGAAGTGAGAAGAAATCATCTTGGGATAAGTATACGTTCCCATTTTCCCGTCAAGAAGTGAGAAGAAATCAGAGGGAATTGTGGACAATTATAAACTTTTCTGGAGACTTGGAAATATCAAGGGCAAGGATTCCTAGGAAAATCAGCCCAATCCTAGGACAGGCGATGCATGTCTTTTAATTGTAGTACACCCAGTGCCTGACTCTTAATAGGCACTTCATCAAAATGTAATGAATAAATGAATGAATAAACAAACAGGAAGTTGGATCTATGTGCAATGGAAAGTATGGTCACCTTTATTTTAGAGTCTATATTTCTATTAATACAGCCCAAGACCACAGTAATGCTTGTGGGTGCCACGATACATTTGTGACTGACCCTGATCTTGGTATAGACTGGTGGTCCTCAAACTGGGGTGTACTTCTGTATCACTTGTGACGTTTAAAAAGTGTTCAGGGGCGCCTGGGTGGCTCAGTTGGTTAAGCGTACAACTTCAGTTCAGGTCATGATCTAACTGCTCGTGAGTCCGAGCCCCGCGTTGGGCTCTGTGCTGACAGCTCAGAGCCTGGAGCCTGCTTCGGATTCTGTGACTTCTTTTCTCTCTCTGCTCCTCCCCTGCTCATGCTCTGTCTCTCAAAAAACTAAATAAGTGTTTAAAAAAACAAAGTGTTCAGATATCTGGGCCTACTGAATCAGAATCTCCTGAATGAATGCTTGGGGCTCAGGATTTTATATCCCATTGGGGTCCTCTGGTTAAAACCCTGCTGTGGCCTGAGCACTGACAGTTTTCATAAGCATTGCTGTGATGTCATATTTCCTTCCTATGTTTTTGTAGTTAAAGTTTTTGCTAAATTCTGTCTTGTCAGTTTTGGCTCATTGCTTTTACTCATCAACATCTTTTTGATCATGGTTCTGTTATTCATGATATTAGCGATTTTCCCCTAGATTTGTGTCACATGCAAATTTAGATAAGCTTGCCTTATTTTTCTTCGTGCACGTTGTTGAAAAACATATTCAACATAAAAGTGTTAGGATTGAAATGGATTCATCAATTAACACCTAGAAATAAAATAAGCT
>NC_064811.1:173526675-173535998 GCF_023721935.1 Panthera uncia
TTCACAAATGCATTTTAGAGGGAAATAATACCAGGACACAGACAGGAGATTTCATTCTCATTTCCAGCTCTGGTAATAAATATCTCTGTGACCTCGGGCAAGTCACTTACTCTTTTAGGGTCTAACTTTGTAGGAAAACCACAGGGAGAACAGATGAGTGCTCTGAACTAACCTGAGTCCTCTCCTGTTTTTCTCTCTGGACCTGCCCCCAGTTCCATTGATTCTTTCTAGAATCTCAGTCTGGTGTGGCCCCTGCTATCACCATCCCTGCTGCCCAGGGCATAATTTTCCTGCTCTCAGGCCGAGTATAGATAGATCGCCTGTTCCATTAGACCAGCCTGGTTAGATAGACATTTTTCAAGATGACTTTTCTAACGTATAAAAACAAATAGCTCTAAGAAAATAGCCAGGAAACTATATAGACAGAGAAATGGGAGGCACTATTTACTCATCAAGGATTTGTTGGGTGTCTCTGATGTATCAATCATTGTTCCGGGTCCCAGGGATATAGCAGCGAGGCTGATGAACCTCGCTGTTCTATAGGGAGGGAGACAGAAACACATCATCAGATATATGAGGTGGTGAAGATACTTTGGAGAGAAATAACATCTGATAAAGGGGATGGGGAGGGCGGGTGGGGATTACTACTTTATATAGGGTGTTAAAGGATGGATGGCCTCTCTACTAAGGTGACGTATAAGCAAGGATCTGGAGGATGCCGAGGAATGTTGTAGGGAGAGCAAAGGCCTTGAGGCAGGAACGTGCCAGCAAGGTCTAGGAACAGTAAGGAGGCTTGGGAAGGGGAAGGTTAATAACTTGGTGGGAGATGAGATAGAAGAGGCAGCAGAGGGACCACGCTAGGCCTTGTCCATGGTAGAGACTTTGGATTTTACTGGATGAAATACGAAGCCATTAGACAGTCTTTGAAATGAGAAATAACATGATCTGACTTGGGTTTTTTTTTTAAAGGTTTAAAAAAATGTTTTTTAATGTTTCTTTTTGAGAGAGAGAGAGAGACAGAGTGTGAGTGGGGGAGGGGCAGAGAGAGAGGGAGACGCAGAATCTGAAGCAGGCTCCAGGCTCTGAGCTGTCAGCTCAGAGCCCAATGCGGGGCTCGAACCCACCAACTGTGAGATCATGACCTGAGCTGAAGTCGGCCGCTTAACCGACTGAGCCACCCAGGTGCCCCTGACTTCGGGTTTTAAAGGAATATTCCAGCTGCTGTGCAGTCAATAGACTGTATTGGGCAAGTGTGGAAGAAGGGAGACCAGTTGGGTCAGGGTGGGGGTGACGAGGTGGTGAAACTGGGAATGTCAGGGAACCTAGAAGGTCAGCCAGCAGGATGTGTGGGGGGTGTTGAATGTAGGGTGTGTGTGTGTGTGTGTGTGTGTGTGTGTGTGTGTGGAGTGCGGAGAGATGGGAATCAAGGGAGAGGAGAGACTCCAAGGATTGTTCATCTGAGCAACTGAATGGCAGGGTTGCCATTAGTTGAGAAGAGAAGACTTGGGGGTGGGGAACGTGGATTTGATTTTGGACATGTTAAGTGTGAGATGACTTTTCAACATCTGAATGAGTCAGGGAGTTGTTTGGAAAATAGAAACCATTCTATTTTCTTAAAAATCTTTCGTCTTAATGTTTATGCATTTTTGAGAGAGAGAGAGAGAGCGAGAGAGCGAGAGGGCAGGGGCAGAGAGAGAGGGAGACGCAGAATCCAAAACAGGCTCCAGGCTTTGAGCTGTCGGCACAGAGTCCGACCCGGGGCTTTAACTGACGAACCGTAGGACCATGACCAGAGCTGAAGTTGGACACTTAACCGACCGAGCCACCTAGGCACCCCGAAACCATTCTATTTTCTATGTCAAGGAGGATTATTGTCTTGAAAAGGGGTGCTTCAAGACTAACATGTCTCCATATCCCCAGGTCCTGAGCTCTGTCCTTGGCCCCTGCATATTCTGTCTGTCTCATTTATTTTGCATAAATATCCTCACTCACTACTTGCTAAGGTCGGTCTTCCCTTTGGAAAAGCCTGACTTTCTTCAGCCGTGATTTTCATGAACTAGTTTCTATCATAAGCATTGGTGGCGTAGGCTGGGCCAAGCTGATGGCTGATGGAAGATTCCGGGGCTTTTTCTTAATTCAGAACTGGAGTCTCTGCCTCTCCGCCAAGTTCTCATTTCCACGTACAGGGTTATTGTGTCGCTACCTCATTTGCAGAGTGGAGATGACTAAGATACCATGGGCTGGGTATCTTTCCAGAAGTAACCACTTCCCCAGGTTTCCTGTGGTGACTCAGAAAAGTGTCCCCCTCATCTCTCCGCCCCCTTCCATTGCCCACAAGAGCCTGAACACTGCACGTTTCCAATAGAAAACCTCTTTAAACAAAGTCAAAGTCTCAAGAAGAGGAGATTTATCCCATTCATGTTCCTTTCTGTAAGTTAGGGAATAAATTGTCACATGGTATCCCAAGATTCTGAGTATCAAGGGTCACAACACAAACATTTAAGAAAAAAGGGAAAGAAAATAAAAAGGAAAGCCAAAAGCAGGGAACGTAATTTCTGACCTTGATTCTAGGGAGGATGCTATAGTTAGAACTATAACATTCTTATTTTAGAGGATGCCTGAGACATCAACGGAGCCATTTCTCTGTCTTGGGTCAAGTTGGGACTTTTTTGGGGCATTTTTGGAGCAGTTTTGGACATTTCATCCCCATCCCTTTTCAGTTTAATTCCTTTTATTTTCCCTGACGGTGTTCATGAACAGTTGATTGCTTAAGGATGGGCTTGCTGACAAAGGAGGGAAAATAAAGGCAGGAGAGCAATGACAACAAGGCATTTCAAAAGCTGTTAATAGCAAATAATCAGTGCTGTTGGTAGACCCTCGGGTTAAACAGATTAGAGCAGACCTGCTTCAGCCTCTGGGCCCCCCCACCCCATTCTCTCTGTAGAGTTTTTGCAGTAGTGTTGGCATTTTCCTCACAGACCTCACCCCCACTCCCCTCAAAGGATGAAAGCTCTGGGTTCTCTAGTAGGTGATTATAAAGGGCAAAGAGACTTCTAGGTAATCCCAGAGGTGTATTCCTTCATTTAGAGGGGCTTCCTTCAGGGGGAGAGCCTATACTTGAGAAATCGAGAACCAGGTAGAGAAGCTGTGTTAATGCTCTGTGTTGGCTTACTATCTGTGGACCCCAAACCATGCTTTTTGGGTACCAACCTGAGAGTGAGAGTTTGAGGCTCCGTGCACCTTGAGACTGGGAAGAAGGCTCAGCAAGGAGGCGGAGGGAATGTTTGCTCTCTACCCCTGAACTTTGCAGGAAGTCTTGACGTTTTCCTCCTGTCACTGCCCAGAGTCTTCTGTCTTCATGCCCGTTTGCTCAGACTCATCATTCTAGTTATTTTTACCAGGACAGCACACGCTCCTCCCAGACGGCGGTTTGGGATTCAGAGAGACACAGTGCCCCCACGGTGACGGGTCCGTCCTGGCGTGGGGAGAGGCACAACGGACCGTGTGACTCACTCCAAGGGTTTCCATCATCTGCGCGGCGGCCAGCCCATCCATTATCTGTGGTTTGTCTCATCCTTCCCAAGCCTATTAGCTCATCTCTTCTTGCCAAGTTGACTTTTGGTTTGTCTTCCTTTGTTCAGGCCCCCGGACAGTCTGCCACATTACCTTGTTATGGGCTCGTTGTCCCATACGGTGCCATTTGCAGATACTATTAACATGCCATTTACACTCTCCTGGATCACTAATAAAAATGTTAAATGACTCAGAACCTGACACTGTGCTTTTACCATCTGCAGCCTGTTGACATTTGTCATTACTACAGCGTATGGCCTTTGAAGGCAGAAATCAGACCCTACATTGGTAACAGTCAAAAGTAGACCCATTTGAACCTGGCTTTTAGCATTTGCAGTGATAAACATCCCCATTAACCAAGATCATTAGAGGCATTCACCCACAGCGGTGGCTTGTGGGGCACCCAAGTAGCGGACCAGGGTGGGGAGTAGGGACAAAGAGAGTGAAGATGGGCTGATGTTGCCACATCGGAGATTCAGGGAGCTCGGTCTCTGAGTTCCCCAAGCTGCGAGCGTCTGCCAGCGATGTGTCGCCCCTGGGTTCAGGTACACGGGAAGGGAGTGCCCGCACAGGGCTAGCTCACCTGGGTTGTTGGATGTGCAAAGCAGATTTTTTTGGTCTGGATTATTGGCCGCCCTGTCTGCTGTGACGGCATTGACACTTTAGCACACCTACACAGATTTACAGAATACTAATTACCTTATTTGCTTGGCTGATTTATTAAATCAGCTTTTAGAAACTTTTAGAATTAGCAGCTGCACATATCATTTTGGGGAATAGTTTCCTAGAAGATCAGTAGCACAGGGGCGCCTGGGTGGCTCAGTCGGTTAAGCGTCCGACTTCGGCTCAGGTCACGATCTCACGGTATGTGAGTTCGAGCTCCGCGTTGGGCTCTGTGCTGACTGCTCAGAGCCTGGAGCCTGTTTCAGATTCTGTGTCTCCCTCTCTCTCTGACCCTCCCCCGTTCGTGCTCTGTCTCTCTCTGTCTCAAAAATAAATAAACGTAAAAAAAAAAAAAAAATTAAAAAAAAAAAAAAAAGAAAATCAGTAGCACAGGCAGGAAGAAGGTGAAACATCAGCCTTTATGAACTTTCATTAAATTTTTCTTTTCAATTTTGTGGTTTGACTTTTTTAATGTTATTCTGGTTACTTAAAAATTTTATTTTTGAATCTTCTCAGATATTCACTACTTTCCTCATTTATTAGCTTGATTTTATTTCTTTAAAAATTTTTAAAAGATTTTAACGTTTCTTTATTTTTGAGAGACAGAGATAGAGGACGAGTGGAGGAGGAGCAGAGAGAGAGGGAGACACAGAATCTAAAGCAGGTTCCAGGCTCCAAGCTGTTGGCACAGAGCCCGACACAGGGCTCTAACTCAGGAACCGCGAGATTGTGACCTGAGCTGAGGTGGGACGCTTAACTGACTGAGCCACCCAGGCGCCCACTGATTTTATTTCTTGATAGGAAATTATGTTTATTTTAGTTTTTGTTTTCTGGAAAATTGACATTATTCTGTGTGTGTGTGTGTGTGTTTGTGTTTAAGTCTGGACTGTACACACTGGTAAAGCACAATCTTACAAGTTTTCATATATTATCCATTTTTGGTGTGGGTTATTCTTTTTTCCATAGCGGCTTGAGTGATCCTTTCAAGGTCTGTGCTGCAGCCGTTATTTCCCAGGAGGATTGAAATTTCACTTCAAAAGGTCCTAGTTTGATTTCTACCCTTTAACATTCTCTAAGATGGATTCTTCTGTTTTTGATCAGAGAAAGAAACGAGACATGGGCATAAATGACACATGTGTAAGGGGCAAAGGAATAAGCAACATCACACTGGGGCCGACGCTGTGGCAGTGAGCCAATCCCTGCCCCAGGAGATGCTGACAAACCATCGTTGTCACAGAGAGTGTTGCAGTGGGAAGGAGAAGTCACAGACATTCTGTAGTCAAGTGCCCGTTGATTCAGAGCACTAGGATTTGGCACGTCTGTGTTGGAGCCCTGAGAGCAATTTTATTTTATTTTTAAATTTTTATTTTATTTTTAAAGTTTGTTTATTTATTTAGGGGAGTGGGGAGAGAGGGGAAGTGAGAGAGGGAGAGGAATCCCAAGCAGGCTCCGCTCTGTCAGCGCAGAGTCCTACGTGGGGCTCGAACCCATGAACCATGAGATCATGACCTGAGCCAAAATCAGAGTTGGATGCTTAACCGACTGAGACACCCAGGTGTCCTGAGATAAGAAACTTTTAGAATTAGCAGCTGAACATATCATTTTCTGGAATAGTTTCCTAGAAAAGCAGTAGCACAGGCAGCAAGAAGGTGAAACACCAGCCTTTATGAACTTTCAGCCATTTGTTTAACTATGATTGATTGTGTCAGATGCTGAATTAGATGTTTTGCTTGCATTAATAACACTAACTATGATTATCTGAATAACTTTTGAGAATAATGGTTCTCAATAATCCTGCCATCAACCAAATAGCTTAGAGAGGCTAAGTAATGAAAGCTTTCCAAGATCACACAGCTTGTAAGTGGAAGAGCTAGAACATCATCCTATCTGATCCCCAGTGCTGGGCTCTTAACTATTGCTCTAAATGTTAGCGGTGCAGACATGAACTGAATGGTGCCCATCCTTAAGAGCCTTATAAATCGCATGGAAGGAGGTGGGATTCACGTAAGCACATTTAAACAAGTGCTAGGTGCTATGATGGAAGCAAGCATAGGGACCACTGGGGTACAAAGGAGGGCATGTTCGATTCTATGTAATAGGGATATTGAACCAAGATCAATGGAAGGGATGATGAGCTGAGTCTTGAAAGATGAGTTGATCAGAAATTTCCCTCAGACCAACTTTCTATAATTTTTTGGGCTCCTGAGTCACCAGCTGAATCTTGAATTCAATTTAACTTTCAGGACAATGCCTTTAATTCAACAGGTATTTATTAAACACCTGCTACCCGGAAAGCGCCTCGTTAGAAGTCAAGCTGGAATACAAACAAAATATAAGACTTCATCTCAGCTGTGTGGTAGATAATGTGAGAAAATGAGGGGTGTAGACACACATCACTCTGGCAATTTAGAGCAGGGGGAAGTGGGCATTGGTGGGTCTCTCGTGGAAACCTCCATGGAGAAGGCAGGCTTGGTGGTCCTGAAACAAGAGGGGCTGGAATTGGTGAAGCGATGTTATTCCTGGCACGGGGGTTGGGGTGGGGGGAGGCATGAGCAACGGCTCCGAGCTGTGACTGAGCACGCTGGACTCAGAGAGGAGAGCTTGTCTGAAGCAGGGGATTCTGATATAGGGGATGAGCAATGTGAATGGGGGGTGGAAACTGCTTTGGGAAATTCTTTCCTGATGGCAGGCTGAGGATGTTGCCTTTTCTAACGCTGAATTGCCCTCTAGAGATCTCCCCACTCAGCCTGTGATGGACTGGCCTCCTGCACCCCTCCTGCTGCTATGTGGGGACCGGCAGCTCCCTGCTAGCCAGGTTGCCTTGTCACTGTCTTTTTGCTAATTCCAGTGGGGCTTCACCTTCTGGTGCTGATACATTTAAGATCATAAGTCTTTGCAGCTCAAGGACTGACTTTGAAGGGTCTCCCAGCCTTATACACTGGCCTCAGACGGCATCCTGGTCACCGTTGTTACATGCTCCCCTCTCTCTAAGGACGTGTGCTCTGTGTACTTTGCACCTGGTTAATCACCGGCTGTAAGCCTGTGAATCTGTGGATTCCTGATGGTGGTCTCTCGGCACCTCTGTTATACTGGAAAGTAGGTAGCTTTTCCTACTGGCGGGAGTTGCTCTAAACATCAAGTTTTTGGGAGTCACTTATCTGCAAGTTTGTGGTATTTCCTCTTACTCTTCATACATAATTTGAAGTATTTGTCTATCACAGAGCTCATTATTATTATATAGTAGTAAGTCTTTTATATGACCACGCTTTCACCCCTCCTTTCCCCAGAGGTCTCAAAGTCTCCACTGAAAGTGACTTTTGGTAGAGGAGGGTGGGGGGGTGGGGGGTGGGGTGGGCGGAAAAGCAGGAGATAGTCTTAGGCAGTGATGTGGGAAGTGGTTTTTGTTTTCCTGCTGGTCCAATCTTACACTTTTGGATGAGTTTGCTAAACACAAGTTCAGTGGCCTACTGGACAATGTCCTCTTCTGGGCACGGTGGGTGATGTCAGTGTGTGTAAACCAAGTCTCTGTCTTAACCTACCGTAAGACAAAAACCAAATCATGTTAATAAGGCAGTGTAGGGGATTGAATGGTGGTCCCCCCCAAAGATATGCCCACCTTCTAATCCCTAGAACCTGTGAGTGTTACCTAATGAGGCAAAAAGGAATTGACACGTGTAGTTAAGGATATTGAGATGAGGCAATCATCCTGGATTATCCAGGTGGGCCCTAAACCCAGAGACAAGTGTCCTTGTAAGACAAAGGCAAAAATTTGAGACAGACACAGAGGACAAGGCCATGTGAAGACAGAGGTGAGATTGGAGAGATGTAGCTATAATCCGAGGAATGGTGGCAGTCACCAGAAACTGGGAAAAGCAGGAATGAAAGGAGCGTCGCTTTGAAAGCTCCTTAATTTGGACTTGTGGCCTCCAGAACTACAAGAATCCATTTGTCTTGTTTGAAGCCACCAAATTTGTGGTGATTTGTTACAGAAGTCACAAGAGACTGATGCAGGCAGAGTTTAGGAAGTACTAGAGAGGCACCTGGGTGGCTCAGTCGTTTAAGCGGCTGACTCTTGATCTTAGGTCATGCTCTCGCGGTTCGCAGGTTTGAGCCCCAAGTCGGGCTCTGCGCCGATAGTGTGGAGCCTGCTTGGAATTCTCTCTCTCTCTCTGCCCCTCTCCCACATGTGCTTTCTCTCTCAGAATATATAAATAAACTTTAAATAAAAGAAAATACTATAACAGAGTATAAAAACATGTTACAGTAGTTCTATTATTTCAGGCGCCCAAATATTTATGATATTAGACATAATATATTCATGCCACTGAGTTCGACATAACACATTTTTTTCCCCCTGCAAGTTATATTATCCTGAGTTTCAACAAATAACAAACATTTGTTTTTGGTCTTTGACAGCTTAAGATGTAGGGCCTTCAAAGCAATGTTTTCTTGATATGATTTGGACCTCAAAAATCACAGCTGTTGGGGTGGCCAGCTTTTTATAAGCCTTAACATTCAGGACGCGTGTGTTACTTGAAGAACACCATCGTGTCTTCTGTGGTAGAGAGAAGACTCTTGGGCTGTGAAAATGGTCTCTGGTTGAGTGACTTCATGCTCAGAAGGAATGTGTGTGACTGAAGGAGAGGAAGAAGGTGCCTTCCTTTTTAAAAGGAGAGAGAAACAAGCTGAGGGCTGATATATATACATATATATATGGAACCAGAAAAGACCCCAAATAGCCAAAGCAATCTTGAAAAAGAAAACCAAAGCAGGAGGCATCACAATCCCGGACTTCAAGCTATACTACAAAGCTGTAATCATCAAGACAGTGGTACTGGCACAAGAACAGACACTCAGATCAATGGAACAGAATAGAGAACCCAGAAATGGACCCACAAACGTATGGTATATGTATATATATGTGTACATACATATATATGTATGTATGTATGTACACATATATATGTATGTATGTACATACATATATATGTGTGTATATATATGTGTACATATATATATACACATATATATGTATATATATCAATATACGTGTATATATATATACATATATATATATATATATATAT
>NC_064811.1:173536098-173579566 GCF_023721935.1 Panthera uncia
CTGGATCGTATGGTGATTCTATTTTTTTTCAATTTTTAATTTAATTATTTAATTTATTTTTAAAATTTACATCCAAGTTAGTTAGCATATCGTGCAACAATGATTTCAGGAGTAGATTCCTTAGTGCCCCTTACCCATTTAGCCCATACCCCCTCCCACAACCCCTTCAGTAACCCTCAGTTTGTTCTCCATATTTAAGAGTCTCTTCTGTTTTGTCCCCCTCCCTGTTTTTATTTTTGTTTCCCTTCCCTTATGTTCATCTGTTTTGCCTCTTAAAGTCCTCATATGAGTGAAGTCATATGATATCTGTCTTTCTCTGACTCATTTCACTTAGCATAATACCTCCAGTTCCATCCACGTAGTTGCAAATGGCAAGATTTCATTCTTTTTGATTGCTGAGTAATACTCCATTGTATATATATACCACATCTTCTTTGTCCATTCATCCATCAATAGACATTTGGGCTCTTTCCATATGTTGGCTATTGTTGATAGTGCTGCTATAAACGTTGGGGTGCGTGTGTTCCTTCGAAACAGCATACCTGTATCCCTTGGATAAATACCTAGTCATGCAATTGCTGGGTCGTAGGGTTCTATTTTTAGTTTTTTGAGGAACCTCCATACTGTTTTCCAGAGTGGCTGCACCAGCTTGCATTCCCACCAATGATGCAAAAGAGATCCTCTTTCTCTGCATCCTTGCCAACATCTGTTGTTGCCTGAGTTGTTAATGCTAGTCATTCTGACAGGTGTGAGGTGGTATCTCATTGTGGTTTTGATTTGTATTTCCCTGATGATGAGTGATGTTGAGCATTTTTTCATGTGTCTGTTAGCCATCTGGATGTCTTCTTTGGAGAAGTGTCTATTCATGTCTTTTGCCCATTTCTTCCCTGGATGATTTGTTTTTTGCGTGTTGAGTTTGATAAGTTCTTTATAGATTTTGGATACTAACCCTTTATCTGATATGTCGTTTGCAAATATCTTCTCCCATTCTGTCAGTTGCCTTTTAGTTTTGATGATTGTTTCCTTTGCTGTGCAGAAGCTTTTTATTTTGATGAGGTCCCAATAGTTCATTTTTGCTTTTGTTTCCCTTGCCTCCAGAGACGTGTTGAGTAAGAAGTTACTGTGGCCAAGATCAAAGAGGTTTTTGCCTGCTTTCTCCTCGAGGATTTTGATGGCTTCCTGTCTTACATTGAGGTTTTTCATCCATTTTGAGTTTCTTTTTGTGTTTTCGGTAAGAAAGTGGTCCAGGTTCATTCTTCTGCATATCACTGTCCAGTTTTCCCAGCACCACTTGCTGAAGAGACTGTCTTTATTCCATTGGATATTCTTTCCTGCTTTGTCAAAGATTAGTTGACCATACGTTTGTGGGTCCATTTCTGGGTTCTCTATTCTGTTCCATTGATCTGAGTGTCTGTTCTTGCGCCAGTACCACTGTCTTGATGATTACAGCTTTGTAGTATAGCTTGAAGTCTGGGATTGTGATGCCTCCTGCTTTGGTTTTCTTTTTCAAGATTGCTTTGGCTATTTGGGGTCTTTTCTGGTTCCATACAAATTTTAGGATTATTTGTTTTAGCTCTGTGGAGAATGCCTGTGTTATTTTGATAGGTATTGCATTGAATATATAGATTGCTTTGGGTAGGATCGACATTTTAACAATATTTATTCTTCCTATCCAGGAGCATGGAATCTTTTTCCAATTTTTTGTGTCTTCTTCAATTTCATTCATAAGTTTTCTATAGTTTTCAGCATATAGATTTTTCACCTCTTTGGTTAAATTTATTCCTAGGTAGTTTATGGTTTTTTGTGCAATTGTAAATGGGATCGATTCCTTGATTTCTTTTTCTGTTGCTTCATTGTTGGTGTATAGGAATGCAACCAATTTCTGTGCATTGATTTCATATCCTGCAACTTTGCTAAATTCATGGATCAATTCTAGCAGTTTTTTGGCGGAATCTTTTGGGTTTTCCATATAGAGTATCATCTCATCTGCGAAGAGTGAAAGTTTGACCTCCTCCTGGCCAATTTGGATGCCTTTTATTTCTTTGTGTGGTCTGATTGCAGAGGCTAAGACTTCCAATACTATGTTGAATAACAGTGGTGAGAGCAGATATCCCTGTCTTGTTCCTGACCTTAGGGGGAAAGCTCTCAGTTTTTCCCCACTGAAGATGATATTAGCGCTGGGCTGTTCATATATGGCTTTATGATCTCGAGGTATGCTCCTTCTACCCCTACTTTCTTGAGGGTTTTTATCAAGAAAGGATGATGTATTTTGTCAAATGCGTTCTCTGCACCTATTGAGAGGATCTTATGGTTCTTGTCCTTTCTTTTATTGATGTGATGAATCATTTTAATTGTTCTGCGGATATTGAACCAGCCCCGAATCCCAGATTTAAATCCCACTTGGTCGTGGTGAGTAACAATTTTAATGTATTGTTGGATCTGCTTGGCTGATATCTTGTTGAGGATTTTTGCATCCATGTTCACTAGGGAAATTGGTCTATAGTTCTTTTTAGTGGGGGTCTCTGTCTGGTTTTGGGATCAAGGTAATGCTAGCTTCATAGAATGAGTTTGGAAGTTTTCCTTCCATTTCTATTTTTTTGGAACAGCTTCAAGAGAATAGGTGTTAACTTTTCCTTTTTTTTCCCCCTAACCATGAGTCTTTATTAAATTATGGATAAGTCATTCACAATTGTAAAGAACGACCAAAGAAGATAGTAATGAAGGTTATTTAATAAAAATTTAAAGTTAGAACATACTAGAATGTAGTAACCAAGCAAGATGCTTTGGGCCTGGGTTCTGGTCGTATCGTATTGACTGTAACAGAATTCCAGCCCCAATCATGGCTGCAAAGGTTACACCAATTGTCACCCAAGATCCTCTCATCATGAAGTTTGTAATTACAAAAGTTCTGCTCACTGCCAGGGTAGACAAAGCTGTTAAACCAATACTTCCTGCTAAGTACATATAGGTAGAATGAATATTGTCCTTCACATACTGAGGCCAAATTACAGCCTTTTCTTTTCTTTTTTTTTTTTAATTACAGCCTTTTCAATAGCTCCAATCTCATTAGACATTCCCAAGCCATAGTAGCACAATGCTCCAAGACCAACAGCAGCCCCTCCAGCAATAAACCATCTTCCCATCTGATCAATTTTGAATATTTTTTCCATTGATGGTTCCACCGCTGCCTCCTTAAGTTCTTGGACAGTTTTCCCATGCCCGATCCCAACTCTTGTCTTCGTGGCATATTCCCTGATGGGTGTTAAGAGCCGTTGATGCTTCGTGGTGGAATTCTTCACAACAGGGGAGGCCTTGGTGAAAGCTGGTTGGAAAACCCTGGAAGGTAGCGTCCGGAGACATACAGGTTTTGGGGCCAGCATGGTGGTGTACCAGGTTACAAGCAGATCTGAAATGCTCAGTCCCTGGTCGCCTCAACCATGCAGTTACCCTTCCAGGCTGGCGAAACGCAGACACCTCCCTGCCCCTCCACCTGCTCCTTACTCAACTCTTCCTTAAATGTTTGGTAGAATTCCCCTGGAAAGCCATCTGGCCCTGGACTCTTGTTTTTTGGCAGATTTTTGATTACTAATTCGATTTCCTTACTGGTGATCGGTCTGTTCAAATTTTCTGTTTCTTCCTGCTTCAGTTTTGGTAGTGTATATGTTTCTCGGAATTTGTCCATTTCTTCCAGATTGCCCATTTTATTGGCATACAATTGCTCATAATATTCTCTTAGTATTGTTTTTATTTCTGCTGTGTTGGTTGTGATCTCTCCTCTTTCATTCTTGATTTTATTTCTTTGGGTCCTTTCCTTTTTCCTTTTGATCAAACTGGCTAGTGGTTTGTCGATTTTGTTAATTCTTTCAAAGAACCAGCTTCTGGTTTCATTGATCTGTTCTACTGTTTTTTGGGTTTCAACAGCATTAATAATTTCTGCTCTAATCTTTATTATTTCCTGTCTTCTGCTGGTTTGGTTTTTATTTGCTGCTCTTTCTCTAGCTCTTTAAGGCATAAGGTTAGGTTGTGTATCTGAGACCTTTCTTCCTTCTTTAGGAAGGCCTGGATTGCTATATACTTTCCTCTTATGACCGCCTTTGCTGTGTCCCAGAGGTTTTGTGTTGTGGTGTTATCATTTTCATTGGCTTCCATATATTTTTTAATTTCCTTTTTAATTGCTTGGTTAGCCCATTCATTCTTTAGTAGGATGTGCTTCAGTGTCCAAGTATTTGTTACCTTTCCAAATTTTTTCTTGTGGTTGATTTCGAGTTTCATAGCGTTGTGGTCTGAAAATATGCATGGTATGATCTCAATCTTTTTGTACTTGCTGAGGGCTGATTTGTGTTCCAGTATGTGGTCTATTCTGGAGAACATTCCATGTGCACTGGAAAAGAATGTACATTCTACTGCTTTAGGACAAAATGTTCTGAATATATCTGTGAAGTCCATCTGGTCCAGTGTGTCATTCAAAGCCATTGTTTCCTTGTTGATTTTTTGATGAGATGATCTTTCCACTGCTGTGAGTGGGGTGTTGAAGTCTCCTACTATTATGGTATTACTATCAATGAGTTTCTTTATATTTGTGATTAATTGATTTATATATTTGGGTGCTCCCACATTTGGCATATAAATGTTTACAATTGTTAGGTCTTCTTGGTGGATAGACCCTTGATTATTATATAATGCCCTTCTGTGTCTCTTGATACAGGCTTTATTTTAAAGTCTAGATTGTCTGATATAAATATGGCTACTCTGGCTTTCCTTTGTTGACCATTAGTATGATAGATGGTTCTCCATCCCCTTACTTTCAATCTGAAGGTGTCTTTAGGTCTCAAGTGGGTCTCTTGTAAACAGCATATAGATGGATATTGTTTTCTTATCCATTCTGTTACCCTATGTATTTTGATTGGAACATTGAGTCCATTGATGTTTAAAGTGAGTACTGAAAGATACGAATTTATTGCCATTATGTTGCTTGTAGTGTGGGAGTTTCTGGTGGTGTTCTCTGGTTGTTTCTAATCTTTGTTGATTTTGGTCTTTTTTTTTCCCCCTTCTTTTCTCCCCTCAGAGAGTTCCCCCTTAAAATTTCTTGCAGGGCTGGTTTAGTGGTCACAAACTCCTTTAGTTTTTGTCTGGGAAACTTTTTATTTCTCCTTCTATTTTGAATGACAGCCTTGCTGGATAAAGAATTCTTGGCTGCATATTTTTCTGATTCAGCACATTGAATATATCCTGCCACTCCTTTCTGGTCTGCCAAGTTTTTGTGGATAGTTGCCACGAACCTGATCTGCTTTCCCTTGTAGGTTAAGGGCTTTTTTTCCCTTGCTGCTTTCATGATTCTCTCCTTGCCTGAGTATTTTGTGAATTTGACTATGATATACCATGTTGATGGTTGAGTTTTGTTGAATCTAATGGGAGTCCTCTGTGCTTCCTGGATTTTGATGTCTGTGTCTTTCTCCAGGTTAGGAAAGTTTCTGCTATGATTTCCTCACATAAATTTTGTACCCCTTTTTCTCTCTCTTCATTTTCTGGCACCCCTATGATTCTGATGTTATTCCTTTTTAATGAGTCACTGAGTTCTCTTATTTTTATTTTGTGCTCTTTTTGCCCCAGTCTCCTTTTTTTTTCTGCTTCATTGTTCTCCGTAAGTTTGTCCTCACTGATTCTCTGCCACCATGGCATCCATTCAAAATTGCACCTCAGTTATAGCTTTTTTGATTTCATCCTGAGTAGTTTTTACTTCTCTTATCTCCACAGAAAAGGATTGTAATCTCTTTTCAACCCCAGTTAGTATTCTTATTATTGTGATTCTAAATTCTGGTTCAGACATGCTTATATCTGTGTTGATTAATTCCTTGGCTGTCATTTCTTCCTGTTCTTTCTTTTGGGGTGAATTCCTTTGCTTCATCATTTTGGAGGAAGTGAAAGAATTAATAAAGTAAAAAAATTAAAATTAAAAAATTAAAAACATCGAAATCAAAAAAAGAATGCTAGATCCTAGATGTGTTTTGGTCTGGTTGTTGACAGAAACTTGATAGATTAGAGGAAAAAGGGAAAGATAAGAAAAGAAAAAAGGAAAAAGGGAAAAAAAGGAAAAAAGGAAAATGTTTGAAAATTTGAAAAAATGAATACAATAAAATATCATAAAATGAAATGATGAAACTAAAATAGAATTTAAAAAATTTACAAAAAAATATAGTAGAAAAAATGAAGAAAAATCTTTTCAATAAAAATGGAAAATAAAAATAGATTTTTTCTCTTTCTGTATTCAAGAATAAGAAAAAAAAAATTGAATGAAAGGACCAGTGAACAGAAAGAAGTATGGTAGAAACTGCATCTGGTTTCCCATGGAAGTCAAGCTACGGAGCACTTTATAGTCCATAAACTAAGCAGGCGGAGAGTCTTGAGTTTGTCAAGAGCGCTGTTGGCCCAGTTGGGTAGGGCTTAGTGTAATGGCCCTGTTCTCCACTAGATGGCACTGCTTAGCTTACTGGGGTGGATTGCTGTGGTGTGTGTAGGCATGTATGCGCGTGCGCGGGAGGGGCAAAAATGGCGTCACCCAGCTACCAGTCTCTAGTATCAGAACTCTGTGCTCTCCACAACTGGCAATCAAGCACCCCTCCTTTGTCTCCGACTTCCGTCCACTCCTCGCTTCTACACTGTCTGTGACCAAGCCGTCAGGTTGCCAGGGAGCACCTCCCTCCTGAGTTTTATTTCAAATGGGGCTGTGTTTCCCGACCCCTCACTTCTGAGGGACTGCGGCTTTGACCCGCTCAGATCCTCTGCGGGAGGGTCTCACTGAGCAATGGCTAGATGCCGGCTGCACCCAGGAACGTTTGCGGAACTGTACTGCTGCCGATGCCCAGAGACGGCGTCTAGGTGCCAGCCCGCCCCAGAAAAAGTTCACGCGATCATGTAGCAGCAGCGTTTCAGGGACTGTGGAAAATCACAACACGCATCTGGCGCCAGGCTTCATCCTTAACATCCTTGTTCTAACACCAGCGAATGTCGTTCTCCGGGGTCCACTGACACCTTTGACTGTGGGGTGTCACAGCCTCTACCAAATGTCCTCCCAGCAGTGGAACCACCACTCCCTGTGTGGCAGGAGGACCTCACTCTGCTCCTGGGGATTCGCCCTTCCCACCAGAGCACCACCAGGTATTGAGCTGTGGAGTTTCAGACTCTGTCCTCCACCTGTTTATAGAGTCTTAATGGAATTTAAACCCTCCCCTTTCTCCTTTCTCCCTTTTTAGTTCAGTCCCTGTGGCTGTTTCCACTTTTCCACTTTCTCTCCAGCTGCTTTTTTTGGGGGGGGGGTGTTTTCCCATACTTCATGCCCCCCCCATCTCCCTCCTCTCTCTACAACCAAAAGCACCTCCCTGCCCTCTGCGGCTTCTCGGCTTCTCTCTCTCCAGTTCATCTCTCTGTGCCGCGTACCTGCCAAGTTCAGGTTGTGCAGATTTTTGTGTTAATCCTCAAATCAGTTTTCTAGGCATGCAGGATGGTTTAGTGTTGATCTGGTGGCATTTCAGGGATGAGAGATGCAAAAAAACCTTCCATGCTGTCTGTCATCTTGACCCCTCCTCCCTAAAAGTCAAATAATCTGATTAAAAAGTGAGCAAAGGACCAAAATGGACATTTTGCCAAAAAACATAACCAAATGCCCAACAGGCACATGAAAAGGTGCTCAACATCACTAATCATTGGGGAAAAGCAAATAAAAAACACAATGAGGTATCATCTCACACCTGTTAGGATGTCTATTATCAAAAGACATGAGAACCAGCGCTGGCAAGGATGTGGAGAAAGGGTTCCCTTATGCACTGTTGGTGGTAATGTAAACTGATACAATCACTATGGAAAAGAGTATGGAGGTTCCTCAAAAAATTAAAAATACAACTACCTTATGATCCAGAAATCCCACCTTTGGGTGTATGTCCAAAGGGGATTGAATTGTTATCTTGAAGAGACATTTATACTACTGTGTTCATTGCAGCAGTATTCATGATAGCCAAGGCATGGAAATAACCTTAGTGTCCATGAACAGGTGAATGGATAAGGAAAATGTGATCTATCTATCTATCTAGACATATAATGGAATATTATTTCGCCACAAAAAAGGAAATACTGCCATTTGTGACAACATGGATGAAACTGGAGAACATTATACTAAGTGAAATAAGCCAGACAGAGAAAGAACAAATACGGCATGGTATCACTAATGTGTGAAGCCTAATAAATGAATGAATGAATAAATAAATAAATAATAAATAAATGAATGAATGAATGGAAGTCAAACGTAAAGAAACAGAGTAGAATGGTGGTTGCCAGGGGCCCGGGGGTGAGTGAAACAGGGAGAGGCTGGTAAAAGGTACAGACTTTGAATTATAAAATGAGTAAGGTCTGAGGATCTAATGTGTAACATGGTGATTAAAGGTAATAATACTATATTATATAATTGAAATTTGCTAAGAGAGCAGAACTTAAGTGTTGCCATCAAAAAAAAAAAAAGGTAAATTTTTGAGATGATAGGTGTGTTAATTAACTCTATGGTGGGAATACTTTCACAATGTATATCAAATAATCATATTGTACACCTAAAATATATTACAATTATTTATCACTTATAGCTCAGTATAGTTGAGGACAAAAAAGACCTAGTGTTGAATTGGGACTTGTCATATGGGAGCTCTGAGCAGAAACATGGATGTTAGAGACCGGGGATTGTCTGAAAGAGAGGAGAGATGCCAAGGACCCGAAAGAGCCCTCTTCTAGAACATTGCAGCAGTTTTGCATGTAGGCTTGTGTATTATTGTGGTATATCAACTGCTATTACAAAATTCAAAATGGATAATGACTGCAACACAGAAGCTTGTTTCTTCCTCTGTGTGGTCCCAAACAGGTGTTCCTGGTCTCCAGGAAGCTTTCTTCCAGGAGGTGACTAAGGGACACAGGCTCCTCCATCAAGGCCCTGCCACATTTAACACATGGCTCCCCACATGCCCGTGCTGGGCTCCCTGAAGCTAACGAAGCGGGAAGAAAGTGTGGAGAAGGCACACTAGGACTTTAATGACCTCAGCCCAGAGTGGCACACACCAGTTCTGCTCCCGCTCTGCATTCGTGGAGATTGGACACTGTACCCCACTGCACACGAGGAAGCTGGAAGTGTAGCTTTGGCCCAGTGGCCATGTCCCAGTCATAACTCCACATCCACTGCGAGGAGAGGTGTGAGTTGAGGTGGAGGCTTAGCTTCCCTGCCAGAGGCTCGTGGGTGAGGTTTTCTCAGAGACCACATTATAGGGTTTCTTAAAGAGATCCACTGCCAGATGCCCATTTCATTTACTATAGCATTGGTTTAAGTTTTTTTCTTTTCAGTTTATTTAATTTTTGAGAGTGGGGGGGGGGGCAGAGAGAGAGAGAGAATCCCAAGCAGACTCGGCATTGTCACTGCATCAAACTCACGAACTCATGATGCTGGGCTCGAACTCACGAACCATGAGACCGTGACCTGAGTTGAAGTCAGACAGTTAACCAACTGAGCCACCCAGGTGCCCCACTATAGCATTGGTTTAAACTGGCCAGTCTGTGGAGCAGGGCTGGTGGCAAAGGCTTGCACAGTTATACTTCTGAGTGGTTGGTGGAGGTTGGAGAGTGTGGGAATAACAGGTTGAGAACTCTCCCTCAGAGGCCTCCCCTGAACCATCTGTTTCCATTCCTTGGCTTAGCGACCCAAACTGGTCTTGTTCTGGGTCCAGGTTCTCAGGTACCTGGGAACATTTCTCTGGAGTGTTGTGGGTAATTAGAATCCGTGACTTTGTAGGGCCATGGGAGCCATTTTGTCCTCTGCTCTTTTTGCTCCTCAACTAACCCCTTACCCCGGGGTCCTCAGGAGGGAGTAGGTAAGAGAAAGCCTGCCATGTTACATCTGAAAGGTGCCTGTGCCCCTGCAGTAGGGCATCGATGGTCCACAGGAGAACAAAGGATAAAAGATAAGATGGGCAGATAAACACGAACGGCTGTTGAAGAGACGCTAACTATGAGTGTTATTGAAAACATTTTCAATGATGTTGAAAATAGCTTCAGGTTTTAGAAAAAAAATATTTAATTTTGCATTTACTGGGTGCCCTTTTTTTTTTTTTAGAAAAGTAATATATGGCTAACAGTTTAATGCTGCTCCCTGCAGTGCTAATTTGTTACAGCGCTGTGTGTCTCTGGAATATTTTTCTAAAATAGATGTGTGTGTGTATGTATGTAAAATAATCACTTACAGAAAACACTATATAATATATATATTTAATATAAAAATTCCATTCTCTGAGTGTTATTAAAAGATGGAAGCAACATTATAAGCTTCAAAAGAAACCAAAAAATGTAACTTTGAATCAACTTTACATAAAATTAGAAAAGATTATGAGTACCAATTCTAATTTATGGGAAGTCTCGGTAGAGTGTATCTTGTTGAGGGGAGTCTTTTGAAAATTTAAGTGTGGGTTGCTCTGTTGTCTTGGTGAGGTAAACTCCAGAAGATTGGAGTATCTTACATTTTCTTAACCACAGAGTACAGTGAACAAAGGCCTCTGTTAGATACGAGCCAGCCGGGGCAGAGGTCCTGTTTGAATTTAAAACTAGATGTGCTTTGGAGCACCTGGGTGACCCGGTCGGTTAAGCATCTGACTCTTGATTTCGGCTCAGGTCATGATCTCAAGGTTTGTGGGTTTGAGCCCCGCTTCAGGCTCTGTGCTGACAGCGTGGAGTCTGCTTGGGATTCTCTCTCTCTTTCCCTCTCTCTCTGCCCTTCCCCCACTCGTGCTGTCTTGCGTGTGCTCTCTCTCTTTCAGAATAAATAAATAAACATGAAAAAAACCCCAAACCAAAAACTAGATGTGCTTTGTTTCTTGTCATTATGGTTGCAGTTCCTTCCTTCATGCTTGTTGACATCCAAGGGGAAGAAGCAAAATGCTTTCTTTTTTTTTTTTAAATGTTTATTTATTTTGAGAGAGAGAGAGAGTGAGCAAGCACATGTGCTCATGCACAAACAGGGGGGAGGGGCAGAGAGACAGAGAGAGAGACAGAGACAGAGAGACAGAGAATCGCAAGTAGGTTCCTCGCTGTCAGTGCAGAGCCCGACGCAAGGCTCAGTTCCACACACTGTGAGATCGTGACCTGAGCCAACATCAAGAGTCAGATGCTCAATCGACTGAGCCGCCCAGGAGCCCCTGAATGCTTTCTAAGTCATTCTATTTTGTAACTATATACTTTAAAAATTTTACTTCATGGGAAAGTAATGTTTTAACTGGAAAGCTTATGATAACCAAAGATGTTAAAAAATGTGTTGGCTGTAGAAAACTGTAGTCATTTACTTAAGCCATAAATTGTTTGTGTAGAAAATTGAGTTTGCTTCCTTAAGCTGTATAGGAACTCCTCAATCCTATGTTAAATAACTCACCACGCTCATAATGAATTCACCAGTTTTATGTTAATTGACTTTCCACTAGATACACTGTGTGTATCTCTTGTTAGTCAGAAAGCAACCGATTCTAATCTAGTTTTCTCCCTGTAGGCCTGTTTGGAATAAGGGGTGCCTCCTGTGAATTTGGACCCAAACCTGGTGCAGTTTAATTCTGACACAGTGCGCTCTCAGCCAATGAGAGCTAACTCTTCAGACTCTACTTTCTTCTCTATATACATCAGTTTTTATACTTAAGCCAATGGTCATCAATGCACCACTCTGCAAATATTTTCAGCCAACGGCTGCTCTATCACTCTATCTTGAGTTGAGTGTATTTTGTAACGCGTGTTGTTTACTTGCTCTCTCTGCCAATTATTTTGTGTTCGGGTGAATTGTCTTGACTCACAACAGTTGTCAAAAGTGTATTAGTGATGGTGCTGGTCTGCCATGAACTAAATGAGAGCATCATGGTGGATGTTAAAGTTTGAGTTCTGTGGTGCCTGGAGTTTATTCAAGCATATAATTGAGGAAGCAGGGGATAAGTTCAATAAGCAGTTAGAGATCGGTGGACACCCTTTTTCATTATATTTGACAGCATAAAAATTATGACAACTTGAGAATGATTGGTGGCACTTGGAGGTCAACAGAAACTGGTCAGGTTGGAGAAAGACCCATTTTGACTTCAGAGGTTTTGAAGGGAATAATCTGTGATTGCCAGTGCACAGTTCTGGGGACACAGTCTAACCTAGATGATGCCATAACAACCTTGTGAGCTGTTAAGGATTCAATGTTCCAAATTCCAGGAATATGGTCCCCACCCCCACTACCTCTGCCAAGTAAAAGGCACATGTTATATTATTGCCCATGGTTGAAAAATTAGGTGTAGAGTGCAGGAAAAGCAAAAATACAGATCTCTATGTTCTCTTTTCCAGTTCCATTCTATTACTGTTAGCCATTTCAGAAAATTTTTACACATATGTCCATGTATACATGAATATAAATGGTGGCAAACTTCAGGCCATACCAGGTGGTAGGAAAGGTAATTAATATTTTTTTTCTATAACAGAAACTAATTCTATTAAAAAAATTTTTTTTTTTAAATTTTAGAGAGAGAGAGGAAGAGGGAGAGAGAGAATCCCAAGAAGGCTCCACACTCATCACAGAGCCTGATGCCAGGTGTGTGGGGTGGGCGCTTGATCCCACAACCCTGGGATCATGACCTGAGCCAAAATCAAGAGGCAAGAGTTGGATGCTCAAATGCCTGAGCCACTCATGGGCCCCGAAACTAATTCTATTTTTAAGCTACCATTGGGAGGTATGTACTTAAGTATAGACATTTCAGGGTTTACTCTTCCGTTTCCTGGAGTTGTGACTAAGCTTTGCGGGTTTGGTGGGCAGAGGAAGGTGGAGAGCCAAGGTATTGGGTGTGGACAAAGCATGTGTTCCTTGGTCACCTACCACCCTGCATCTTGCAGTTCTTGTTCCTGTTTGGTATCTAGACACTGGCCCTCGTAGACAGCTATGGCAGCCTCTCTCATTCTGGCTTCCACAGCTCTGAGATCTGGCCTCTCAGCTACTTCTGGGTCCCTTTTGGGTAATTCAGAAACATGTGATTCTTCCCATTCCTTTGTGGGTGTTACACAAGGGGACATTTGCCATGTCTCAGGGCTACCCCACTTGGCTGTCTCTGCTCTTCTGCCCCCAATCATGGGGGACTCTGGCATGCTTGCCACCTCCCTGGGAGCCCCCTTCCCTGAAGTGACATCTCACTCTTCTTTGCTCTCAGGTCTCCTAGCTTCTCTGGGATTTCTATCATAACCTGCCTGGGCCGGAGCACTGTGGGAAGGGCAGCAGTGGCAGGGCACAGGGCCCTTTTTTTAGAGATCTGACAGCGTTTAGCTCACTGTTCTCAACTGGTCCGTGGAATCTTCATTTAGTCTGAGAGTAAGCAAAAATGGCACCAGCCGAGCATACATTCTTCCAAATCTGTGGTTTCTGGCATAAAACGATGTGCATCTCACAAGCTCAGCTTCTTCAAACTTAAAAGCCTTGGCTTTTGAACCCCTCAAAGCTGTTTATTATTTCTGCCAGGAGTATCAAAAGCCTATTTAAAAACTCTCAAGAGCCAGGAACTGATGTCTTTGTTCTGTGTAGAGGATTCTAACTGGTGTCTAAGCAGTGGACACGTCACAGAGTCACAGGAAGTATTGGGAGCAAAGATCATACCTCCAGTAAGATAGTATGCCATTTGTCTATCCTTTGCAAAAAATGCTCATGGGGTCAATATTCATCTTCCTGCACCTTGGCGAGTTTTTGTTTAATTGTATTTTTCAGAGATATTTCCATATTAGGGTATGTAGACCAAACTCATTCTTTTGAATAGCTGCTTGCAATGATTTTGTATGGCTGTGTCATAATGTGTTCAAATGGCATTTTCTTATCTCTTTTATGGTATGTTTGCTTGTTATTAAAAAGAATGCTCCAGTGGGGTATCACCACCCAGGCCCCTTTCCGAAGGGGATTTAAATCCACATTGTGTCCTGAGGTTTTTTTTTTCCCTTTCAGCATTGAGTTGACTGGTTCTTAAGAGCTTCCCCACAGAGAAGAATGCTGTGCTTCTGGGGGCATTATACCCTCTGGGCTCCCCTGGAAGGAGTTAAGCCTCTTGTGTAAACAGTTTTCTACAAAGAGTAAATTTTTGCTTGACAGTTTTGGGTGTTGGTAATTTTTCTTTTTCTTTCTTTCTTTTTTAATATTTACTTATTTTGAGAGAAAGAGAGCATGGGAGGGAGGGAGGGAGGGAGGGAGAGAGAGAGAGAGAGAGAGAGAGAGAAAGAATCCCAAGTAGGTTCCATGCTGTCAGTGTAGAGCCCAACGTGGGGCTTGAACCCATGAACTGTGAGATCATGACCTGAGCTGAAACCAATTGTTAGACACTTAACCGACAGCCACCCAGGTGCCCCTGGGTGTTGGTAGTTCTTTCTTTCTTTCTTTCTTTCTTTCTTTCTTTCTTTAATGTTTGTTTGTGAGAAAGACAGAGCATGAGTGGGAGAGGGGCAGAGAGAGAAGGAAACACAGAATCTGAAACAGGTTTCAGGCTCTGAGCTGTCAGCACAGAGTGTGACAAGGGACTCGAACCCATGAACCACAGGATCATGACCTGAGGCAAAGTTGGATGCTTAACTGACTGAGTCACCCAGGTGCCCCATGGGTGTTGGTATTTCTGAAGAAAGAAACATCTGTCTCCCCAGGATGACTTTGGCCAAGTGTTAGCCTGGACCCTGGAGAAGCTCATGTATCTTATCTTGATGCTGACCCAGGACCTGAATCTGCAGAAAAGGCTTGTGTAAAGTGGTAGCATCTCAAGGCGCCGTGCTGGACACAGCGTTTCTCTGAACCTTCAGTGGAACATGGCGATCACCTTCTGATGATCTTCTCTAAGACAGCCCCACTTTTGGTAGAGAGTTAGGATAACAGCCTGGTGATTGTAGTACTCAGAATAGTTGAGTCATTCCACCGTGTCCTCCGGGGGGGGGGGGGCTGGTGGTGGTGGAAATAATTGGCCAAATCAACCTCAATCTGGGATAGAGGCTTTTAATATCAGACTTAGGCAACTATAGTAAGCCTTTTTGAATTCCAGATGACAAAGTCAGGTTCAATGGCAGAAATATAAGCATGTTGAAACATGCTTAACAAGATGAAAAAAAATTGGGAATTCCCTTAGGAAAAATGATTTCTGGGCTATGTTACTGACATTTTGGGTTCTAGTGACTCTGACTCTGTAGCAAGTGGGGAGATACTACCTTAACGTTGAAAAGACTTTTATTTTTAAATTTAAAAATGTTCCCTCATGCACGCATATAACATTTATTGAGTATATTTGTTGGATATACGCTCCGTGAGAGAGCCTATGTTAGGCCTACATGTTCCTTCACCTCACCCATCCCCGTTAGTATGCCCATAAAACCCTAATACTTCCTTATTTTTAGCCTCTTATGTCCCATCCTCCTGTCTTCCAAGCTGCTATTAACATTAATATGACACTGTTAGGTCAGCAGGGGACAAAGCATGGAGCATGCTTCCCGCTCTGCACTCCACACCTATCTCTTGCTCTCATCAGGCTATCCGAGTATCACCTCCTTGGACATGGAGGTGACACATTCTACCCCCAAATATAGGAAGGGAGATGTTGCTAACAGGGAGGGAGAGGACTTGCCCTAAGACAGTAGAGACTGATATGTGTAGAATTCTTAGCATGGTGCGTGACCCATGATACACACTCCACATATGTTGCTGTTTGATTACTGGTTTTGTCTCTAGGTTGATGTACGTTTGACCAGTGAGGGCAAACTCACCTCCTTCCTTCCTGTTGGCTACTCTCTTAATGTGTGAAAGGTCCCAGAGGATCTTTTTCAGAAGAGAAGCTGTGTCAGAGCAGCTCAAGATTAAATTTAATGCAGCTGTTTATCAGACAAATGAGATTGAAGAGAAAGATGGCTTTGTATAAAAGGGACATGTCATATTCTCCTCTCCTTCTCCCTGACCTTTCTAGCTAAGAGAAAACCAGTTACTGTAATTACCTACAGTAGTTGAACTTTAATTCACTTAGGGGCCCCCATGTATAATAGGCTGAAAGAATCATGTACAAATAGCTCAACTTCAAATTTGGATTCCTATCTAAACTTGCGACTAAGAGATTCTGTCTCCAGATTTGCACACAGAAAACCTGCTCTACTCTTGGGTTAGTCAATAAATTAACTTTCCTTTTCCACCAATTGCTAGTTAAAGACATTCTTACCTGCTTTTATTTGCCAGTTCTCCCAATTTTTACCCAGAGTCTCTCAGCATGACCTGAGTTGGCCCTTGTTCCTACAAATGAGAAGTTCAGTAGAACTGGAAGCAGTCAGGAGCAAAATGCCAGCCTCTCTCCTTGGATGTAGGATACTGATGGCAATTAACATATGGTCTACTGTTTTTACCTGTATGAGTCTGCTCTGGCTGCCATAACAAAATATCCCAGGCTGTGTGGCTTCACCAATGAACATTTATTATTTCACAGTTCTGGAGGCTGGAAGTCCAAAATCAAGGTGCTGGCAAGGTTGATTTCTGGTGAACCTGTCTTCCTGGCTTGCAGATGGGTATCTTCTTGCTGTGTCCTCATATGGCCTTTCTTCTGTGTACTCATGAGGGGAGAGTAGTCTCCGGTGTCTCTTTCTCTTCTCAGAAGGACACCAGTCCTATTGGATTAGAGCCCCACCCTTATCTCCAAATACAGTCACAGTGGGGATTAGGGCTTCAACATATGAATTTTGGGGGACACAATTTTATAATACTACCTAAGCCTTCCAAATTTAGACTGGCATATATGTCAGTGATTTCTTTTACCAGATATATTGATTTGCTATTGCTGCATAGTAACTACTCCCAAACTCAGTGGCTTAAAACAATAATTTGTTAGCTCTCATGTGTCTCTGCATCAGCTGGGGTTTAGCTGGTCTGCTCCTCACTCTGCTTCAGGCTTTGGTAGCTGGGGAAGCTTAACGCCAGATGCCTGTCATCCTCGTCCTCAGGCTAGCAGGCTAGCCCAGGCTTGTTCTGCTTGTGGTGAAGGCAGAGTCATCACTGCATGAGGCCCAGGCCCTGCTTGTGACTCACCTACTAACATCCCATTGGCCAAAGCAAACCATATGGTCAAGCCCAAAGTCAAGGTATGGGAAAATAGGTTCTACTTTTAGAGGGCTGCAGAGTTACATAGCAAAGGGTGTGGATTCAGGGAGGGATGAAAATTGAGACTCATCACAGAACCTTACCAGTGTGTCCTTTTGGCCACAATTATTCCCACTTCTCCCCATGCAAAATATGCTCACCTTTATCTCAAACTTTCATAGATGGGAGATAGGCTGAGAAATTTGCTAAGTCAACAAAAGGGGTATATTTTCCAAGGTCCTCTTCAAAAGTGTCCATGAAAATGATGGGAAAAGGAAGGACATTGCAGAAGGTAAAACCAATAGGCGTGGAGAATAGTTGATGAGGAGTTACTTTAGGGAACAGAACTAGGACAAGGAAGAACCATTCTTTACTCCCAGAATGGGGAAGACCTGGTAACACTTGACCAGGGAATTTCAATGTGACTGCTCTGTGCCTATAGTTCTTCACTATTTCAGAACAAAAGTGAATTGCAGTTACCCTGTTTCACCATTGTGTATTAGGAGTATTAAGGTAGGTAAATAATTTTTGAGTCCACAAGTTTCCGAATCAAGAGAGGTCACATCCAAACTTGATATAGATCATAAGATCCTAGACTTCAAGTCTGAAGCCATGGTGTGATAAGACTTTGAGGTTCTTGAGATGAGAAAAAGAAGTTTGGTGAGCTCATGTTCTGTTCTACCTCCCTCTATGTAGTTTCACTTTTGCATTTATATAGAGTGTAATGATTTTCACAAGGATTTATTGATTTCACAAAGGAATAGATAATTCCACTTATCCTTTTGTTATTATTTGCTGATTTTATTAAATTGTGTCCAGGAGTGCCTGGGTGGCTCAGTTGGTTGAGTATCCGCCTTTTGATTTTGGCTCCAGTCATGATCCCAGGATTGTGGGGTCAAGCCCCATGTCAGGCTCTAGGCTGAGGATGGAGTTTGCTTAATATTCTCTCTCTCTCTCTCTCTCTCTCTCTCTCTCTCTCTCTCTCTCTCCCTTGCTCCCTCCCTTTCTCCCTCTCTCTCCCCCTCTGATTCTCTCCCCCATTTGTGTGCTCTTTCATACTCTAAAAATAAAAGTTAAAAAATTAAATTGTGTCTATATAATTAAGACTGTAAACTTTTATTTTATGGAATATTGTTGAGCTTTTTCAGACATTGAACATGGTCCGTGTTTAAACATTATCTTACACAAAGTCGCTTATATTCTGTGCATACATATGAGTACATATACATGCATATTATTTAATTGATTATTAAAGTCATCAACTTGTTTAAAAAAAGAAAAAGAAGTGTTGGTAAAAAGTAGTACTTAACATTGCAGGAAACTGCATCTATCTTAAGTATATTTTTTCTATTATGTGAGTACACAAGGGATTCTTTTCCTAGAGTCCCATCCTTTGGTATCTGTGTTGGGGAAGAATTGTAAGCAATAGTAATACTGTCCCTAGTCTACACTTGCCTGATGCCCAAACAGGTAATTTGCTGATTAAAAAAAATTGTTGAATTTTGTTTTTAAAATATCAGTCTCAACTAAGGAGTGATACTTTATTTTTTTTTAAATGGTTATTATGAAATATTTCTTAAAAAAATTTAATTCCAGAATAGTTAATATCCAGTGTTCTATTAGTTTCAGGTGTACAATAATCTTAGCTTTTCCATAAAGTATTAGGAGAGGGTCTCATCAATCTCTTATTGATCCCAGGGTAAACACTATAACCTGATTTTCCTTTGGAATTAGGATTGTGAGAAGATGAGTAGCCAGAGAAAACTCTAGGGGGACGTGGTTGGGGTGGTGATAATATCCTGTTGCAAAAGTTATGTTGGGTACTGTCCTGATAATAATAGCTAATATTTTTGAGCATGAACTATGTGTTGAGGTAGTTCTAAGCATTTCACATATTAGCTTAGCAACTCTATGAGGCAGGTCCTATTTTGCCCCAATGTTTCAGGTAGGGAAAACAGAACACAGAGATTAAAAAAAAACTTATCTAAGGTCTCTGAGCTAATAAATGACAGAGTTGGGATTTGAATCCAGGCAGATTGATTTTAGATTCACAAGTTAAAAAAAAATGTTTATTTATTTGAGAGAGAGAGAGAGAGAGAGAGAGAGAGAAAAGCATGGAGCCTGATGTGGGTCTCAAACTCAGGAACTGTGAGATCATGACCTGAGCTGAAACCAAGAATCAGACACTTAACTGACTGAGCCACCCAGGCGCCCCAGATTCACACTTTTAACCATGATGCTATTTTGTGCTGATGATTCAGGAAAATTCCCTGCATCTGAAATAGATTCACTATAAGAAACAGAGGACAATTTTAGAAAATAACGTCTCCATTTTTACAAAAATACATGAGGGAACATTTCCTCTGAGAATCAGGAGTAGGCTCTTATGGGAAGATAATGTGGAAAATCCACAGCAAGAAAATTCTGCCATAAAATTACATATAAGAGCTAAAAGGTGTCAGGGTGGAGGGAGTGAATAGAATACTTGAAGCTGCAAAAAATGGACTTCTTATAGTAGAGGGCAAATTTGAGAACTAGTTCAAAGACATAGCTTCAAAAAATAAAAGATTGAAAACGGTAAGCTAAAAGTTGGATGGCGTGTCACAGAGATCCAAATTCTTTGAATAATAATTGTTTCTGAAAGGGGAAAAACAACAAAAAGACAATAGTGTAATCAGAAATAAAGCAGAAAAATATCTTTATCCAACGAGAAGTTTTAGTTTAAAAATGAACAAAATTGACGACAAGAGATCATATTAATTATCTGTTGCTGTGTAACATACTATTCCCATATTTAGCAGTTGAAAACAACAAACATTCATTATCTCACTTAGTTTCTTAAGGTCAGGAATCTGGGAGTGACTCAGCTGGTTGATTCTAGGATTAGTCAAGCCGTCAATCGGAGCAGCAGTCATCTGGAGGTAAAGTTCTAAATTGATAATCAAATTATTCAACAAGCATACTGGCAAAATCTTAAGAGTGAGCAAGGGAAAGAGTCAAACATACATAGATGATAAACATAAACAATAATTTGAAAATAATTTTGAAAGAAATAATCTACATGGTTAAGAATAAAAAAATGATGAGGTTTATGTAATTGGAAAATAAGTAATAAAAACACAGACTAAGGAAGCCTGGAAGGTGTAGAGAAAGAAAGAAACGATGTGCTGATGGTATAGCAGCTGATTTACATTGCTCTGCTTTTTATGTATCAATTTATTGTTAGGATTTTTGGATTGTAAGTGACAGAAACAACTCAGATAAATTTAAGCAGAGGAATTTACTGGTTTAACAGAAGAGTTCAAAGTATGGATCTGGCTCTACTTATGGCTGACTTTGGGGGGGGCTTCAGTGTTGTCATCTGGACTCAATCCTCTGTTTTTGTCTCTGTCTCTCTCTTGCTCTTTATTGTTTTCCTTCAGTTAACGCAAAGGTACCCTCTACCTTTGTGATTCCAAAGATAGCCAACACCTAGGCTCCAGACCAGCTCAAGGTGTACATCTTTAGAACTAGTGATGTCGGAGGCAAGATGGCACCTCTTTCTCTGTAACACCATCCAAAGGCAGGGGGATGAGTCATCGCAGCCTGGGTTATTCGCTCTTTCAAGAGGAGAGTGGGTCAAGAGAGGGTACTCAAAAGTTAAAAATGAAGGGAAGGCAAATAAAGGGGGCAATGGTCCCTACAAATAATACCAACTTTTCCTGGTTTTACTACAAGCCAGGTACATGCCACTTATATTATTTCAGTAAAACCTCACAATATATTTTTGAGGTATTGTTATCCTCATTTTACAGGGGAGGAAATTAAGGCTAAGGTTTTGCAACCAGTGAATTACAGATACTCAGTTCAAACTCATGTCTGTCTAACTCTAGAGTGTGAACTTAAGAAGGAAGAGGGGAAGTCACACAATTCTGCCATCTAAGCAGGAGCAAACATCTTGGTGTATCTCTCTCCAGATCTCTCTTAATTATGGCTTTCTATTGCTAGTCTTTTTATAATTGTTAGGCTTTACTACTAGATTGAACTGGACAAAGTGGGATTGTTTTTAATGTAAATAGCAATATTTCTGTAAATTCAAAGAATTTCCTTTCATCTTTTTGTTAGGGATTTTCCCCCTTCCTTTTAAAAAGCTTTTTTTCTAATAAACTTTTTTTAAAACTGAGATAAGCTCATTTTCACCTGTTAATCTTTGCTTATGCCAATGTGTTTTTTGTTAATAATTTTTAGTATGAAATATACATAAAAAGAGAATATAACAAAATGGTTTAAAGAATAGTAATGAACACTTATATACCCATAATGCATATTAAAAAGAATGTTTTCAGAATCCTTGAAGCTATATATCCTTCTCTTCAGAGATAACCATGAACTTGACTTTGGGTTAATATTTCTGTTGTTTTTCTTTCTAGTTTCACTACATATTACATTAATTGTGTGACTGTGGAAAGTCCCTTGACTGCTCTGGGCTTTAGTTCCCTCATTTGTAAATTGGGCATAATGAGAGTATCTACCTCATAGAATTGTTACAAAGGTTAAATGAGTTCATGTAATATACTCAGATTAGTGCTTGGCACAGAGTACCCACTAAATAAAATAACTGACTATTATTATGATTAATTCTTTAAATTATTTTTAAAGTTTATTTACCCATTTGGAGGGAGGGAGAGAGGGAGGGAGGGAGGGAGAGAGAGAGAGAGAGAGAGAGAGAGAGAGAGAGGAGAAGAGAAGAGACAGACAGACAAGGGGCAGAGAGAGAGGAAGAGAATGCCAAGCAGGCTCTGTACTGTCAGTGTATGCAGAGCCTGACGTGATGCTTAAACCCATGAAATGAGAGATTGTGACCTGAGCCGAGATCAAGAGTGTACTGAATCATCCAGGCAACCCTAATATGATTAATTCTTAAACAATATACTATTTATATGTTTGTTTTGCTTGTTTTTGAGCTTTATAAAAATGGAATCCTACTGTACATATTCTCCTGTGATGTGCTTTTCTGGCTCAATTCTGTTTTTAAGAGATTTATACATAGTGATATAAATAAGCAGTTCTTTGTTTTTGCTGCTTTGTAGAATTCCATTGTGTAAATATACCCCCATTTATTTATCTGTTATACTCTTGATGGATATTTGGGATGTTTATTCATTTTCTTGCCATTATACACTATGCCTTTATGTATAGGCTTATACACATTTCCTAGTATACACATGCTACAGTTTCTCTAGGTAATATGCCTCAGAATGTAATTACAGGATTATAGAATATATACATTTCTCTATCTTCCATGACTCTTTATCTTTCTTTTATTTTCCAGCTCTTTGTCTGTCTATGATGCATTATGGATAATTCCTTCAAAACAACTATAGCAGATACTGTCAATATCCCATCTCTATATATCCCCTTACTGTTACCACATCAGTGCATGTGTGCCTGGCTTCTAACTGCCAATATCTGAATTTCTTTGCTCTGTTTTTCAGAACCCACTTTGCCATTCATGTGGCAGGTCAGACGTGTCTGACTATGTCTTCATGGGAACAATCATTGATAGACTCATGAATACCCCAGTTTCCTTCTCATTGGGTGAAATAACTCTGAGGTATGTGTTCGAGGTTGACTTCCAGAGCACCATTAGTGGTAGTAAGTTCCAGCTGTCCACAGTGGTAAACTGGCTGATGATATATCCTTTTTTTTCTTTATTTTTTTTAAGTTTATTTATTTATTTTGAGAGAGACAGAGACAGTGCAAGTGGGGGAGGGGCAGAGAGAGAGGGGGAGAGAGAGAGAATCCCAAGAAGTCTTCATGCTGTCAGCACAAAGCACCATGCGGGGCTCGAAATTATGAAAACACGAGATCATGACCTGACCCTAAACTAAGGGTCGGATGCTTAAGTGACAGAGCCACCCAAGTGCCCCGGTGATATGTCCTTAGTTGGTTGCTTTGCCTTCTCTGTTTCATTTACTTATGTCTTTACTGGTGTTTCTTTCATCTCTTATATAAATTATTTGCATTTAAATCCTTGTCACTCAGGGTTGACTCCAAGGGGAACTCTAATTAAGATATGTCTTCCAGTTCACTAATTCTCTCTTCAGCTGGTCTAATCTGCTGTTTAACTTTTCATTAAGTTTCTAATTTTAATTATTTTATTTTCATTTCTAGAAGTTTTATTTGGTTTCTTTGTAAATCTGCTTCACTAACTTTGATAGTCTCTGATTCCCTTTAATCTTTCAATTTCTCCTTCTCTATCTCTTTTTAAAATTGAACATTCATATTTTATAGTGCATATTTGATAATTCCAACATTATCATTCTGATAATGTTTTCTTTGCTATTCTTTGTGGTTTGTTGTTTCTGCCAACTCTTACTCATGCTGGTTTCTTTCCTGTTATTTTTAGTGACTTTTGATTGGCTGAGGACACTACCTACCTGAGACTACTTTAAATTCTATTTTTGGCTTGAGATTTTCTGAGTTATACAGGTTGTTTGCATTCTGACTCTATGCCTAAGAATTCTTAGGGGTGAATTCTCCCTTTTTTCTTTTCCCTTCCCTTCCCTTCCCTCTTCCCTTCCCTTCTCTTCTTTCTTTCCTTCCTTCCTTTCTTCTTTCCTTCTTCCCTCCCTCCCCTCTCTCCTCCTTCCTCCTTTCCTTTCCTTTCCTTTCCTTTTATTTTCTCCCTCTTTTCCTTCCCTCCCTTCCTTCTTTTCTTCTTTCTTTCTTCCTTTTTTCCTTGCTTCCTCCCTTCCTCCTTTCCTCCCTCCCTCCCCCACTTCCTTCATCCTTTCCTTTCCTTTCCTTTCCTTTCCTCCCTCTTTTTCCTCCCTCCCTTCCTTCTTTTCTTCTTTCTTTTGTCCTTTTTTCCTTCCTTCCTCCCTTCCTCCTTTCCTCCCTCCCTCCTCCCCTTCCTTCCTTCCTTCCTTCCTTCCTTCCTTCCTTCCTTCTTCAGCTTCACCTAGACCCAAGATTGAGATAATAAAGTATCCTATTGACATGCACTATGGGTGGTTCTTTCTAAGTCATCCACTTAGAAAAGCATGTTTGCCCTCATGGGTTCCTGTTTTAAAATATGAATATCTTTAATTCAACCTCCCACCCTGGTAATCTTAGACCCCAAAAGTAGTCCCTAGATTCACAACTATTTACTTTGCTGATTTGAGTTTCCTTACTTTTCTGGCCTCCAGAGAATAGTATTACTTTCTTGCTAGCTCATTCATGTGTTTAAAAAGTTTTTTTTTTGTTTCATTTTATTATTTTTTATGGATTCAACCATTTTTAGTATACTGTGCTGGCAGAATTTTCTCCAAACACTTGATTCACAATGTTGCCATTTAAAGCAACATGGTTTTTAGGGCTTCTTTAATTTCCCCCCACTTTACCCATCTATCCAAGAAGGATGTATACAGCTCAGTCCCTCTTTCTCTCTCTCTCTCTTAAATATGGGACATTTTTATTCTGAAGCCTATATTTGACAGTTCCAATAACAATTTCTTCAACAAATACTGATTGATACTGACCATGTGCTAGGGCTTCAGTGTGAATGGATCAGATGAAATCACCACCCTTGTGGTGCTCACATCCCAGAGGAGAGTGTAAGCTCAGGACTTCACTACTAGTATCCCATTGTTTCTAATGGGCACCTTTGTGATGTATAGTGTAAGCAGTTATGCAAGGTTGGGAAGTGTAGTAGGCAGTGTTTTGTATTTGGTTGCTGATATCTGCAAGTCAAAATAGGGAGAAATTGGTTTATTAATTTTTCCACTTGGTAAGGTAAATGATTGTATCTAGGTCTGAAGATGCAAGGTAGACAGCAGATACATGTGGCTAAGCTGATTTTTGTGTATATAGAGGGGAAGAAGGATTGGGACTCTCATTTATGAAGCCTTATGTAAGTTGCTTTAGATATATGTTCTCATTTAATTCTAACCCCCTTCCAAAGAATTTCTATGTGGTAGATATTATCTTTATTTTTTTCCTAATATTTTTTCCTAATGTTTTTTTCCGAATATTTTTTTCCATTCTTCAATATAAATATATTTTATTTGCTGGGCACATCATTCCTCAGCCTAAAGATGACATTTTCTATCCTTCCCTATAATTAAGTGTAGCTATCACAAAGCTCTGACCAGTGGGGTTTAGAGTGGATGTCAAGTAGTAACTTATGGGAAACTTCCCCAAGATGCAGCTGATATACCTTTTACTCTTGCTTCTTAACCATTCTCCCATCCTGCTGCCTAGGATGTATATCCTGTTTAGAACCATGATGGTGAGGCTACACTCTAAAACAAATTGAGAATGGACGGAGTTATGTCCCTGAGGACTTTTCAGCCGGGTCTCCATACCAGCCTTGGGCTGCATATCTCTGGAACTCCTATACTAGAGAAGAATAAACTAACATCCTAATTAAGGTCTACTGCTATCTATTAAAAAAATTTCCTCCTAAAGTTTGAACAGAGTAGTGCTTTACGTTTATGTAACAATGGCTAAGTGAATGATATTTGGTATAAGGGCACTGCTGTGTTATATATACCAAGCCAAATTACTTAGTTGGTTTTTAGGGCTCCTTTAATTTCCCCCCACTTTACCCATCTATCCAAGTTCCCCCCCCCCCCCCCACTGTCGGTATCATACAGTTCTTCATTTAGGCCGGCCTCCCTACATCCCCTCATTCACACTGGTCTGATTTACACTTCTAGCCTCACTCTGAAGCACTAGGAGTTAAAGCATGAAAAAAAAAATCATTGAAAGACTGACGAATATTTCAAGCAAGCGCACGAGAGAGTTAGAGCTAGAGCTTGGATTTAAAGATGAACAGGAAATAAACATGAATGGAGAGGGGAAACAGGAGAAAAGACAAGGCAGTTCTATCAATTTCCCATCCAGGGTGGGTCCCTAGGCAGTCTATTATGTCTTTCAGTAGTTAAATTTTATGTGTTAGGGAGGCCACTTTAATGTGATGAAAGACTGTGAATGGGTCCCTCCTTAACAGTAATGAAACCTTTCAAGACTTAAATTTGTCTTCATTAAGCCATTTCAAAGGTTATGAAGACAGTGCAGATTATTACTATAGGATATCCTGAAGTTTGCCCTTAAAATTAATTTCTTGCTAAAATGGACAACAGAGCAGTGCTAATATGAATTGCTGATTTAAAAATAAAATAGTTTTTTCATACCTTACTTCATTTGTATCTATCATTCTTGTTTTTGGCTTTAAATATTACTATAGACATTGGTAACTGAGGCTTTGGCCAGCTTTTTGAAATGTAGGGAATTATGGGGCACCTCGGTGTCTCGGTTGAGCGTCCAACTTCAGCTCAGGTTATGATCTTACGGTTTGTGGGTTCAAGTCCTGTGCCGGGTTTGAGCTGACAGTGTGGAGCCTGCTTTGTATTCTCTGTCTCCCTCTCTGCCCCTCCCCCACTCACTCTCTTGCTCTCAAAAATAAATAAACATTAAAGATATGTTTAAAAATGTTAATCTGAACAAAGTGATAATGGTTTCTTGCTTGCAGGACTTTTCATGGTCCTTGATATGGTGACATTGTGAGTCTTTAAGAGAAGAGTAGAATAGGCAGCCTTCCCAAACTTTGGTTCCAAGACCTGTTGTTAAGTGAGCATCTCACAAAAAAGAGTGCCCTGTGGAAAACCCTTGGGTCACACCGAAACAGGTGACATAGAAATCGTGGGCTGTGTTGTCATGAGGATTCAGGGGCTGTGTGACCGTGCTGTCAATAATCTGACCTGTGAGACTGCCATTATGAGGCACAGAATCATTTCACTTTTCAGCCCAAATAATCCATACATATTTTAGTCCAAGGGCTAAGGTTATTTTATAGATAAAGGAACTGAGGCCCAGGGAGGTGAAGGAGCTTGGTCAGGGTTGTACCCTCGTTAGTGGGGAGCTGATACTAGCACTCAGTCCTCTGATTCTCAGAGCCGACTGTACTGCCTCAGTAGGTGTGCTGGACTGTAGGGAACACTGTAATTTCAGCTAGTGGAATAGACATTGGTGAGTGAGCAGTGGGGATGGGCTGGTTCAATGTTTACAGGTTTATGGGGATATCTCCATTCCTTCAATCATGTCTTGGGGGACATAGCACAAATTTCTCACCATTCTGGTCGCTTGGATCTGGATGAACTCGAGTTTGTCAATTTCCTGTTAAATCAGGGAATCCAGATCTAGTCCTGATTTTTCAAGTCTGCTTTGACCATTGCAGTGTGCACTGGGATACCTTTATTCTTACTTTGATCGCTATTGATAAACTATTCTTGAGTTAATGAAGACCAAGAACAAGATAATTATTTTTCTAGGATCCATACATCACTCTGGCTAATATTAAGCTTGTGGTTAACTCCAGTTCTGTTTGATGTGACTTACTGTCAAGTTTTCTCCTAAGTTTAAATTAATCAAGTAAGATTAATTTTTTCAGACCTAAATATAGGTCTTTACATTAACCCTGTTTTATTTCATCTTGGTAGTTTTGGCTCAGTAATTTTGACTGTCAGGATTAATTTTGCCCATTTATTCTTGACTCATTTATTCTTCCAGTTCTTTCTTCTAGTGTGGCGATAATTGCAGTATGCAATTGTAGTATGCAGGCTTCTGATTTCTTTATTTCTCAACCCAACTATGTTTCTCTGTAAGAGGGAGGGGTGGAAACTGAGGAGCATTTATTTACTCCCTGTTATTTGCAAGGTACTATGCCAGGAACATTATGCATATTTTATTATTTAATCCTCGTTAATAATTGTATATGATCATAACTTCCTCTTCTGTAAAAGGAGAATGAAAGTTCTCATCTCAAACAATTTTGGAGAATGAGTGAGATAATTTAGGTTATACACTGACCACAGTGTCTGGCAGATAGTAGGCACTTGGTATTATTAGTTGTCTTCTGTCCCTCTTCCTTCATCTTCTCTTTGGACAGATAGGGATCAGGACAGAAGACTGTGATATTCCGTTAAGGAGCCGTCTCTTGATGCCACAGAACCACCAGTCCACTCCTACTAGTATTGCTAGTCAATTTTCATACCATGTGAATATTATTTACGGCCACATTACAAATTACTCCCAGACTTGGCAGCTTGAAATGAGACACGTCTATTTTTTCCCCCATACTTTCTGTGGGTCATGAATCTAAGCACAGCTTACCTGGGTCCTGTGCTTTAGGATTTCTTACAAAGCTGCAATCAAGGTGTTGACTAGGGTATATTCTAAAAAAATTTTTTTTAACATTTATTTATTTTTGAGACAGAGAGCATGAATGGGGGAGGGTCAGAGAGAGAGGGAGACACAGAATCCGAAAGAGTCGACGCTGAGCCCGACGCGGGGCTCGAACTCACGGACCGTGAGATCATGACCTGAGCTGAAGTCGGATGCTTAACTGACTGAGCCACCCAGGCGCCCCAGGGTATGTTCTAATCTGAAAGGTTGGCTGGGAAGGAATCTTTTTCAAACTTACTCATGTGACATGAATCAGTTCCTGGAAGGTTGTTGGATTAAGGGCCTCAGTTTGTTTGTTTGTTTCTTTCCTTTTCTTTTCTTTTTAATCTTTTTAATGTTTATTTATTTTTGAGAGAGAGAGAGAGCGTGAGCAGGGGAGGGGCAGAGAGAAAGACACACACACAGAATCCAAAGCAGGCTCCAGGCTCCGAGCTGTCAGCACAGAGTCTGATGTGGGACTTGAATTCACAAACCATGAGATCATTACCTGAGCCAAAGTTGGATGCTTAACCAACTGAGCCACCCAGGTGTCCCAAGGGCCTGTTTCTTGTTGGCCTTGACGTGGAGGCCACCCGCAGTTCTTGGTTATGTGCACCCCTTCAGCTTGCTTCACCAGAACAAGCATATGGGAAGAATTAGAGAGTGTGAACAAGACAGAAGTCCTAGTACCACCCTGAAACTCTGGCACACAGGACCCTTGCCCTGGGTCTTGTGCTTTAAAGGGCTCCATGCTGGTCCTTCTTTGGTCCTTCTCCTCCTCCTGGAGTGAGGAGTCCTTGAGATCAAGAGGATATAGCCACCTGAAACTTACATTTCTTACTTCTAGGACACATTTCTGGTATATGAGACTTCAGAATTTCCTGCCCAAGTGGTCTCAGGTCAACTTCCAAGGCTTGAGGACTCTTTCCTGGGTCTTTTCTTGCTGGGGTGGAGGATGCTGACTTTGCATGCACACTTGGGCCAAGGGATGGCTCAAGTGTTGACTATTTCAAGGCTAGATGGAGCTTTCACGTGTGGCCTGGATTGTCTCCGTGTGTGCCCTGGGTTCTTGTGGTGCAGGAAGGAATTGGAGATGGAAAAGAAGGGAGAGCGGGCCACTTTCAGGCATGGACTTCTGGGAATCTGAGGATTCTGGATTTAAGTATATTTGTTCAGGCAGAAGTGCAGATGTTTTCACTAATGATGTTAGTTTGATATATAACTTTTAGACATTTAGATATATGATATATGTGGGCTTCCATTTGTACTCTTGGCCAAGGATCTGCAAATATTAGGGATGAGCTTGGTTCCACGACTGCATTAATAGTGCTGCTGCTTTAACATTTATGTCTGTGTGGGCTCATTGAGTCTAGATGAAGTGTTTGCAATTAAAAAAATGTTTATTTATTTTGAGAGAGAGAGAGCAAGTGTGAGTGGGGGAGGGGAGAGAGAAAATCCCAAGCAGTCTCTGCCCTGTCAGTGCAGAGCCGGACCCCTGGGCTGGAACTCATGAACTGTGAGATCAAGACCTGAGTTAAATGAAGAGTCAGACACTTAACTGACTGAACCACCCAGGTGCCCCTGAAGTGTTTGCAATTAAAAAAAAAAAAGAAAATCAAGAAATAAAGCTGTATTTATAGATAAATGAAGTCTTATCTGGGACCTCAGTATATAAATATAGAGATACAGGATTATTCTGGCTGCCACAAGAATAAAAGCTCAGAACTCTGTTGACTCAGGGACTTCCATCCCCACCCTGATCCCTCCCTCAGAGTGGCCTTGAGGCATAGCTTTGAACTCCAGGACTTCACAGACAGATTCAGTTTGAAAATTATGGCTTTATATTAGCTTCTTACACTGGTGTTGGGCGCACGTGTGTTCTGTGAACCTGCCTTGAAACGGTACTACATAATCAAACAAGTTTGGGAAAAGCAAGGCACTGTTAGACCTCTTTGACAGTCACAGGGCACAGCAAAGTGAAATTTCTTTCCCCCTCCCTAGCTTGTTCAGAAATAATGACATACAACATTGTGTAAATTTCAGGTATACAACGTGATGATTTGATATACACATATATTGTGATAACCACACAAGGTTATCACAATAACAACAGTAAGTGATGACCACAATAAGGTTAGTTAACACATCCATCACCTCACATAATTATCTATTTTTTTTTATTGTGGTGAGAACTTTTTTTATTTTTTATTTTTTTATTTTTAATTTTTTTTAAATATGAAATTTATTGTCAAATTGGTTTCCATACAACACCCAGTGCATCCCAACAGGTGCCCTCCTCAATACCCATCATCTACCCTCCCCTCCCTCCCACCCCCTGTCAACCCTCAGTTTGTTCTCAGTTTTTTAAGAGTCTGTGGTGAGAACTTTTAAGATCTATTCTCTTAGCAACTTTCAAGTATACAATACAGTGTTGTTAACTAGAGTCATCATGCTGTAATTTGGATTTCCAGGACTTACTCATCTTGCAAGTGGACTTTGCGCCCTATGACCACCTTCACCATCAATCTACTCTGTTTCTAGGAGTTTGTTTATAAGATATAATATAATATAATCATAAGGTATTTGTCTTTTTCTGTGTGACTTATTTCACTTAGCAAAATGCCCTCAAGGTTCATTCATGTTATCAAAATAGTAGGATTTCCTTCCTTTTTAAAATATTTCATTGGAGATCATGTACAACAGAGTGATTTGATATATGTATATATTGCAAAATTACCACAATAAGGTTAGTTAACACATGTATCACCTGACATAGTTATCTTTTTTTTTTTTTTTGTGGTGAGAACTTTTAAGATCTATTCACTTAGCAACTTTCAGATATACATATATATATTTTATTTATATATATATATATAGACTTTATCCATTTTATTTATTATATTTTATCTCTATACATTTATATCTATATGTTTATATCTATTATATATTTATATATATTTTATTTATCCACTTTATTATATTTTATCTATATATATTTATATCTATTATATATTTATATCTTTTATATATTTATCTATCTATATTTTATTTTATCCATTTTATTTATCTGTTCATCCATCAACAGTTTGGTTGTTTCCATATCTTGTCTATTGTGAACAATGTTGCAGTGAATATGCAGATATTGCTTGCAGATAATGATTTTGTTTCCTTTGGATATATACCTGGAAATGAGATTGCTGGAACATATGGTAAATCTATTTTTAATTTTTTGTGGAACCTCTATACTGTTTTTCATAGTAACTGTACTAATTTACATTCCTACCTAGAGTGTACAATTCCACATATTATCTCTCGTCTTTTTGATATTAGCATTCTAACAGGTATGGGGTAGTATCTCATTGTGGTTTGGATTTGCATTTCCCTGATGATTAGTGATATTGAACTCCTTTTTATGTACTTGTTGGTTTTTTGTATATCTTCTCTAGAAAAATGTCTGTTGAGGTCCTTTGCCCATTTTAAAATCAGATTATTATTTTTGCTGTTGAGTTATAGGAGTTCCTTCTGTATTTTGGATATTATCTTCTTATCAGACATGTGGTCTGCAAAAATTTTCTCCCATTCCCAAGGTTGTCTCGTGATTTTGTTTCTTTTGTTGTGCAGGAGCTTTTTAATTTTGTGTGTACCCACTTGTTTATTTTTGCTTTTGTTACCTGTGCTTTTGTTGTCAAATCCAAAAAAATCATTGCCGAGGGAGACACAGAATCTGAAGCAGGCTCCAGTCTCTGAGCTGTCAGCACAGAGCCTGATGTGGGGTTTGAACTCATGAGCTGTGAGATCATGACCTGAGCTGAAGTGAGTCGTTCAACCGACTGAGCCACCCAGGTGCCCCAGTATCATACTGTTTTGATTGCAACAGCATTTAGTATAGCTTGAAATCAGGTGATGCCCCTGCTTTGTTCTTCTTTCTCAGGATTGCTTTAGCTATTTGGGGACTTTTGTAGTTCCATACAAATTTTATGATGTTTGTTTCTATTTCTGTGAAAAATGCCATTGGAATTTTAGTATGGATTGCATTGTATCTATAGATGGCATTTTAACAACACTAATTCTTCTGGTTCATGAACACAGGATTATCTTTCTATTCATTTGTGTCTTTCATCAAAGTCTTGTAGCTTCTTGTGTAGAGATCTTTTACTTCCTTGGTTAAATATATTCCTAGGTATTTCATTCTTTTTGATGTTGTTGTAAATGGGATTGTTTCCTTAATTTCTCTAATAGTTCATTATACATATAAAGAAGTACCAATTGATTTTTGTATATTGATTTTGGATCCTGCAACTTTGCTAAATTCATTCATTAGTTCTAACAGTCTTTTGAGTTGAGTCTTTAGGGTTTTCTATATATAATATGCCATCTGTAAACAGAGACAGTTTTACTTCCTATCTGATTTGGATGATTTTGATTTCTTTTTCTTGCCTAACTGCTCTGGCTAGGACTTCCAATACTATGTTGAATAAAATGGCAAGTGTGAGGATGCTTGTCTTGTTCCTGATTTTAGAGGAAAAGCTTACAACCTCTCAGTGAGTATAATGTTAGCTGTGGTCTTGCCAAATATGGTCTTTATTATGTTGAGGTACATTTATTCTGTAATCAATTTGTTGAGAATTTTTATTATGAAAGAATGTTGAATTTTGTCAATACTTTTTCTGTATCTATTGAGGTGATAATATGACTTTTATATTTTTATTAATATGATGTATCACATTGATTGATTTGCATATGTTGAGCCGTCTTTTCATCCTAGAGCTGAATCCCACTTAATCATGGTGTATGATCCTTTTAATATGCTGTTTTAATTCAGTTTACTATTATTTTGTTGAGAATTTTTACATCTATATTCATCAGAGATATTGGTCTATAGTTTTCTAACCTGGCTTTGGTGTCAGGGTAATCCTGGACTCATAAAATGAGTTTGAGAGTATTCCCTCTTCAATTTTTTGGTAGAGTTTGAGAAGGATTGGTATTGAGTCTTTTCTAAATATCTGATAGAACTCACCAGTGAAACCATCTGGACCTGGGCTTTTTTTTTTTTGGGAGGCTTTTGGTTACTGATATAATCTTCCTAACTTGTTATTGGTCTGTTTAGATTTCGTATTTCTTCATGATTCTGTCTTGGCAGCTTGTGTGTTTCTAGGAATTTATCAGTTTCTTCTAGGTTGGTGTGTAATTGTTCATGATAGTTTCTTATGATCCTTTGTATGTCTGTGTCATCTGGTGTAATGCCTCCTCTTTCATTTATAATTTTATTTATTTGAGCCCTTTCTCATTTTGTCTTTCTTAGCCTTGTTAAAGATTTGTCAGTTTATTTTTCAAGGAACTAGCTCTTAGTTTTATTAATATTTCCTATTCCCTTTTTTATTTATTTCTGCCCTAATGTTTATTATTTATTTCTTTATGCTAACTTTGGGATTAGCTTGTTCTTCTTTTTCTGGTTCCCTGAGGTGCAATGTTAGGTTGTTTATGTGAGATCTTTCTTTTTTCTTGATCTATACATTTATAACTATAGCTATAAACTTTCCTCTTAGAACTTTTTTTGCTGTACCCCATAAGTTTTGATATGCACTACCATTTTCATTTGTCTCATTCAGTTCAGTTTGGGGTACTGGATAGGTCAGTTGGTAGCACCTGCTGGCAGGTGGGCTTATTATTAGGATCTCTAGACAGGCAAGACCACTGCCTAAGCTCTGAGGTTGGGAGAGGAGAGGTTGCCTAAGCCTAAGAGGTTGGGTTGGGAGAGGTTGCCTAAGCTCTGAGGTTGCTGGCTGGGGTGTATGGTTGGGTAAGCCTGTTGGCTGGGCTCCATGTTCAAGGTGGGGCTCTGGGTGGGCTTCTTGGTCAGCTGGGGCTACTAGCTGTTTTGTGGTCAGGTAGGGCCATGAGCTGGGCTCTGTAATCATCTCTGGGCAGGCAGAGTTGCAGGCTGTATTCACTGTCAAGGCAGTGCCACTGACTGGCCTGCACAGTTGTACAGGATTGTGGGCTAGTGCTCCACAATTGTTCCTGTTCTCTGTGATCAGGTGGGGCCACAGGCTATACCTTGAAGTTGGGCTGGGTTGCTGGCTGAGCTTTACAGTCAGGTAGGCTATTGGCTGTGCTCTGCTGTTGGGAGAGGTTGCTGGTTGGGCTATCCAGTTGGGCAGGCCCTCCAGCTCTATCCTGCAGTTGGGTGGGTCTGACTGTGCTTCACAGTTGAGCAGGATCACTGTCTAGAACTCTCTTGTTGGGTGGAGCTGCAGATTAGCTCCATGATTAGACACCATCATTGGCTGGGCTCCCTGACTAGGCAAGACTACAGGTTGTGTTCAGCAATTGAGTGGAGATGTACTCTCAGCCGTGCTGTTGTAGGCGGGGCTCTGAGGCTGCTCAGGATGACTGCTCAGGCTTCCTTGTTATGGAGGCTATGCTCAACAGTTATGCAGGGCTGCTAGCTTGGCTCTCTGCCTGGGTGGGCTGTAAACTGTGCTCCATGGCTTCCAGGCATCTGTGGCCATGCTTCCTGGAGGGATGAGATTGTGGGTTATGCTCAGCAATTGGGTGAGGGCGTCAGGGCCTCAGCATTGTGTCCACGCTGGTATAGCCCTGTTAGCTTGGGATCCAAATCTGGCAGCACTGGCAGTCAAACTCCCTGGATAGACGGAGACACTGGCTCAGGTGTGTAGATAGGCAGAACCACTGGCAGGTGTCTTTGCTTGGGCACTGCTGCAAGCCAAAACTCTGTCCACCAAGATTTAAATGCTGGTTGCTATAAGGCCCGTCCTCTGCTTCATCTCTATTTAATCCCAAGTGGTCAAACTCTGCAGCTTTTCCCAGCAATCCCTGTGAGGTAAGACTGAGTAGATCTCCTGGGAAGCATTCTGCAATGCTGGGGAGGGTGGATGTCTGCTTTGGGTTCTCTTTTTCCTACTGAAGAAACTATAGGCTCAGGGGTGCCTTCCTGGTGTGGCACTGTGCTGGCCTGGGGGTTGGTTAATGAGTTCAAAGTGAAGCCGCTTTTCTTACTCTTTTAATGAGGTCCTTCTTAGTCTCTCTGCCCCAAGGGCTACTTCAGCCTCACCCCCCAGGTTTTCAGATTTTACAGTGATGTCTGTCTATGGATAGTTGCTAGTTGGTCATATTGTGAGGAAGCCTCAAGTTGGGAATGACCTGTCACTGTCTAGATCCAGGAAAGTGAAATTTCTACAGGAAAGGGACTGGTTTACCTTGTTTCATCTAGACTTTCTCAAACACATCTTACTAGAAAACTCTTTTCGCCCAGAGGCCCTTCTAATATCCATGCTATCCACTTTGAGAAATGTTGTCAAAGACAATTCCCTAATGTAAAACAGAGCTAGAACACCATGAAGTCTCCTCACTTGTGTTTTCTCTACAAAAATTCAGTCAGTAATTATAAATGGTTCATATAAAATTTATATTTAAAAGAATATAGTCTTTATGGAAATATTGTGATAAATTTCTCATTACATTAAAACTATTTATTGTCACTATCTTAATTTTTTATTATGTATTTTAATAATGTATTTAAAATTGAATTTTGCTCAAAGGAGAAATGTTTAACTGTCACTCATTTATTCAAGGTGTAAAAAGGCCCTAAGCCTTATTCACAACTCCTGACTTATTCTTGCCACTATCTTCTGTTGCTACACTTAAATGTCTTTGTTGCAAATTCTTTTTTTTTTTAATTTACATCCAGATTAGCATATAGTGCAACAATGATTTCAGGAGTAGATTCCTTAGGGCCCCTTACCCATTTAGCCCATACCCTCTAGTAACCCTCTGTTTGTCTCCATATTTATGATTCTCTTATGTTTGTTCCCCCTCCCTGTTTTTTATATTATTTTTGTTTCCCTTCCCATATGTTCATCTGTTTTGTCTCTTAAAGTCTTCATATAAGTGAAGTCATATGATATTTATCTTTCTCTGACTAATTTCACTTAGCATAATACCCTCCAGTTCCATCCACGTAGTTGCAAATGGCAAGGTTTCATTCTTTTTGATTGCCGAGTAATACTCCATTGTATATACTCATGTATATACATCATCTTTATCCATTCATCCATCGATGGACATTTGGGCTGTTTCCATACTTTGGCTATTGTTGATAGTGCTGTTATAAACATTGGGGTGCATGTGTCCCTTCAAAACAGCACACCTGTATCCCTTTGATAAATACCTAGTTGTGCAATTGCTGGGTCGTAGGGTAGTTCTATTTTTAGCTTTTTGAGGAACCTCCATACTGTTTTCCAGACTGGCTGCACCAGCTTATATTCCCATCTTTGCTGCAGATTCTAATGGCAACAGCAAAAGATTCTAATCTTATGTTCAGATACTCTCAGGCTGCCAACATTTATGACTATTTTTTTGGATGTATGAGAACTAATTTTCCATCCAAACAGCTGCTGTCTTTTTCCTCCAACTTGGCATTAATTTGGAAGGTAGAGAGTTATGAGCGCATACAGTGTTTAGATTGGCTGTGGGCTGGGTCCCTCATGATGATCTCTTTCAGACAAGATTCTTCGTCACTTGAATCCTTGTTAGACCTGCAGCAGTGTTATTCATTAATTTCATTTAATACTTCCTTCCATCAAACACGATGGGATACTTGTGTTCCAGCTGTTCTCTTGTGCTAATGTCAACTTGAGTATTTGATTTTTAATTTCACCAATGCGTTGTGCACAGACTGCCTTCTTTTCTCTCTCAGATTAATTTTTTTTTAACATTTATTCATTTTTGAGAGACAGAGAGAGACAGAGCATGAGCAGAGAAGAGGCAGAGAGAGGGAGATACAGAATCTGAAACAGGCTCCAGGCTCCGAGCTATCAGCACAGAGCCCCAAGCGGGGCTCAAACTCACAAACTGCGAGATCCTGACCTGAGTGGAAGTCGGACGCCTAACCAACTGAGCCACCCAGGCGCCCCTTCTCTCTCAGGTTTTAAAAGGATTGTAGATAAATCAGGAAAGACAAGTATAGTTTTGTGGGTTTTTTTGGTCTTTTTATTTTTAGTAAGTTCCCAGGAATATGACACTGTGGGTAATCATCAGTTCTGCAAGTGATCTGACCTGGCTCCTGCAGATGCCTCTGGCCCATTCCTACCATCGCTGGTGCCCCTCCCTGTGGATTCTCTGTGGATAGTGCAACATGTGTTGCCATGGGAACCCCCGGGGCACTCACGCATGTGCAACCTGGAAATGTTGGGGTATTAACACTGGCAGGGTGAGCTCTGATCAACGGGCATTGGGTAGATAAAATTTCTTCTCTCTACTGACAGTTCTAAAACATATTTCATATGGCTTGTCAGGTAGTCCTTTAGGACCAAAAACCAGTTGTCAACAGTGGAGGCCAACTTGATGACAGATATTTATAATGGCTCTTCCTCCTGGCCTGCTTTGCTGACACTGTCACTCATACCTTTTTCTTGGAATCACATACCTTTTAAATACTGACACAGGAGTGTTTGTCTCAAGCGTTGCTTTCAGGAGAACGCATGTTAAGATAGTGACTAAGTTATAGTTTTGGTTACCGTATTTCACAAAAATATGGGTTAATGAAAACAGTAATTATTTTATGAATCGGAACTTGTTTCTGAAATAAGTTTAGAGAGCTATAAACAATGAATCAAATTTATTTATACAATTCTCCTTTTGAAGAAGAATTATTTATACAATTCTCCTTTTGAATTCTCAAAACTGTATCCCTTAGCTCTTTCTTACATGCCTCATCTTTAAGAGCATTCTAAGTAAGTATTTAAATAAATTTGGTAAAATTCAGATTCAGTGAGTGACTCTAGCACATGGATCCTGGTACTCAACTCACTGGGCACCATCATTTTCTCAGGGCACTTGTTTTCCAGTATATGGTAATACCGTCTACTGACCTGCATAAATTATAGGCAGATATATCAACATTGATTCTCCTTGGCTGGGCTTTTGTTTTTTATATCTCACAGAAATAGTAAAAGAGGCTAAAAAATAAATGAACACTGCAATAAAGATGAAGAAAAAAGTGAGGGTAAAAAAAATACACCAAATACATGTCATAGGTCCTGGGCAGTGACTATAAGGGTGTTTTAGTTGTATGTGTGCTTCCTTTTGCCAAAGCAAAAGTGTAAATAGCATAAGTAATGATAGTCATAGTGTCCATAAAATACAATTTTACCTTCTTTCAAGGAGATTCATCTGCTTTCCACCAAGATTTGAGAAAAATTTTCTGGACGTTCCACAGGAAGATGAGTGTTATATGATCAGTCAATTAATAGTCACCTGCTATACTGGAAGGAAGAACTTTATAGGACTGTTTCTTTTAGCCAGCATCTTCCATTGTTGCCTAGTCAGCTTTCTGATGGTCACATTGAGTAAATGGAGGGCCACTCATCTTTGAAGCCATCTTCCACAAATACAGTTTTTCCCAAATGAACTTTTAAAAATAATGTTTATTTATTTTTGAGATAGAGATAGAGAGAGAGTGAGAGGAGAGAGAGAGAGAGAGAGAGAGAGAGGGAGAGAGAGATTGAGACAGAGGGGGGAACAGAGGATCTGAAGCAGGCTCTGTGCTGACAGCAGAGAGCCTAAGGTGGTGCTTGAACTCATGAATTGTGGGATCGTGACCTGAGCCAAAGTTGGACACTTAACCGACAGAGCCACCCAGGCACCCCTCCCTAATGAACGTTTGATGAGAATTGGGCTAGCCTGGAGTTTTCCCTGGGAGTACACTTTAGGTCTAATAGGACACAATATCACTTAAATATACATTTCTTAATATGATAATGTTTCAGGTTTTGGGGTGAAACATGAGTGATTTGTCCAGCAATGAAACAGGACCACATTGTCTGAACAACAGAGTTCTTTATCCCTTTTGGTATCTCTCACATTCAGACAGATTGCACCTCTATGACATGATGAGCTTGCTCTTGCGATTAGTTGAATATTCTACATCTCCATCTTTGTGACATATCTGTGGGGATCTGGTTGTCCAACAGGCTCTGCACTCAAAATATTTCCTCACTCTCTCTTGGGGGCTCGGGTAGTTTGGTTGATGGATCCTCCCTGATGCCATGGCAGTTGTCGGAGGAAGGTTAGTTGTTGGGTGGAAATCTGTGTTCTGACACTCCACTACCAAGGGCAGCCTACAGGAGTGGGTGTGGTGCAGGAAGTGTGGAGACATAGGCTACACTCCTGGGTGGCTGATGATTTCCATTTTATCAGGAGTGTCACGATAATTTCTCACAATATCTGTGTGAGGGTAGGTGATGTCAGTCCTGTTTTACAGACAAGTAGCTGGCAGATACTTACATTGAAGACTTCTGAAGTCTTACTTCTCGTTGAGGAAAATATTTAAAAAAATTTTTTTAGTTTATTTATTTATTTTGAGAGAGAGAGAGAGAGAGAGAGCGAGCATGGGAGGGGCAGAGAGAGAGAGGGAGAGAGAGAATCCCAAGCAGGCTCCACACCATCAGCATAGAGCCTGATGCGGGGCTCAAACCCACAAACTGCAAGATTATGACCTGAGCTGAAACCAAGAGTTAGACGCTCAACTGACTGGGTCACCCAGGTGCCCCTGTTTTGTTTTTTTAAATTTTCCAAGATAGCCCTTTTCTTCACCTTTTAAAAGATTTTTATTTTTTAATGTTTATTTATTTTTGAGAAAGAGAGAGAGCATGAGCAGGGGAGAAGCAGAGAGAGAGAGACACAGAATCCAAAGCAGGCTCCAGGCTCTGAGCTGTCAGCACAGACCTCCATGCGAGTCTCAAACTCATGAACTGTGAGATCACGACCTGGACCAAAGTGGGATGCTTGACCAACTGAGCCATCCAGGCACCCCCCTTTTCTTCACTTGTATCTGTGGTTTCAAACTTCCAAAGCTAACTCAAATCTCGTTTTCTGTAAAGTTTTTTATGACCTCTTCTGATTGAGCAAAATTTTCTTCCTTCAGGCTCCAGGGGCGCTTCATGCAAACCTTTATTTTAGTTTGTAGTGCGTTGTAGTTATTTGCTATTGTGAGCTCTTTAAGGTCAGGGGCCAATCCTTTTTCATCTCTGTAAGCCTGTTGTCTTGTATGATACTTGAACATAGAGTTCCTTAATGTGACTTTGCCCTAGTGATTAATTTATTCTGGAACTTTTCTTGTGTTGTAAGGGATTACCATATATATGAGATCCCATTATAGAAACCAATAGTTATTTTTTGATAGACAATAAAAACCAGATTTGATCTTCTTTAACCTTCTAGGAAACCAAGAAACTCCATTGCTCACATGAGAACCCTAGAGGAATACTAATAAGTCATGTGTTGGCAATGGGAAAGGTAGACAATTCCATAGTGGTCTTCCTTTGTCCCGACCAATACCTTAAAAGCAGATATTAATAAGATGAAAATATTGTGCTTCTAAAGAGTTTTGCTTTTTTGTGCTGGATCATTGCATACAGTTAATGGAAGTCATGAAGAGCTGTGATACCTGCAGAATATTCCCTGGTCAGACACTAAATAGACCTTAATACAAGCTGTATTCTAGCTGTTGACTGATTGGTTCCAAACAGTAATGATTACTTTTATTGAATATTGAAGCTATTTACCCTAAGTCTTTGATTTGGAGTAGCTGTATCTATCTCTGCCAACTGAGTAGAGTAATAGAGGACTACTATGGCCTGAGAGTTTATGGTAATCTTAGTAAGGGGAGAATGGTTATGATCTTTCAGATGGAGAAATTTGGGTGGATTAAGTGACTAGTCATTGTTAGAAAATAAAAGACTGAGGTGAGAGAAGCAATTTTGATAAAGGAAGATGGAAAAAGGCATTATAGCTCAGTTGTACCTATTTTAGCCTGTTACCTTGAGTTCTGAGACTGCTGGAAATAATCAAAGAGATTCTCAAAATCAGGGCCATATTCTGCTCATCTTTGTATCCCTGAGATTAAGCAGAGATTATCAAGCAGATGGTAGACATTGTGAAAGATGTATGGAATGCCACAGTGGAAGGTCTTGGGCTTTGGATCAAATAGACCCATGTTTAGATCTTGTTCCTACCACTTATCATCTGTGTGTTCTTGGGAAAATACTTAACCTACCTGATCTTCAGTTACCTTGTATATAGAAATGAGGATAGCCCATACTGCATAGGTTTTGTGAAAATTGAATGAGATCTAATCTGTAATGTGCCAAAATAGAAAGAAATGCTCAATAAATGATAATATATATGATTAGTAAGTTTTTGATGAGTAAATAGAGGTCAGTGCCTCAGTTTTTCCTTATGTGAAATATATTCTTCATATTTTTTTATGAAGGATAAAATAATAATAAAAATGTCTGCATAGGATCTAAAATAGCTCAAATTTGAAGAACAAAGAGTAAGATGCAAGGAATCACTATACCTAATTTTAATACATATTAAATATGTCTTATAATCAAGGCAGTGTGATATTTGTGAAAAGACATATGGATCAATGGAGTAGAATAAAGAATCCAGACTTAGACTCACACAAATATGCCCAACTAATTTTTAAATTATTAAAAATTTGATTTTGGTATGGTAAAAAACACATAAAATTTACTATCTTAACCATTTTTAAGTGTATAGTTCAGTAGTGTGAAATATATGCATGTTCTGCAACAGATCCCCAGAACTTTTTTTGCCCAACTAATTTTTGACAAAGATGCAAAAACAGTTCATTGGAGGAGTGTCAGCCTTTTCAACCAATGATACTAAGCAATTGGACGTTCATAGGCAAAAAAGTGAACTTGACCTAACCTTCACACCTTACAATTAACACAAAATGGATTATGGACTTAAATGTAAAATGTTAAGCTATCAAATTTTCAGTTAAAAAACAGGGGAGGTGGGTGCCAAGGTGGCCCAGTCAGTTAAGCGTCTGGCTCTGGATTTTGGCTCAGGTCATGATCTCATGGTTTGTGGGACTGAACCCCAAAGTGGTCTCTGCACTGACAGTGAGGAGCCTGCTTGGAAGTCTCTCTCTCCCTCTCTCTATGCACCTCACCCCGACATGTGCACGTGCTCTCTCTCTCTCTCTAAATAAATAAATATTTTAAAGAAACATAGGGGAGAGGCACCTGGGTGGCTCAGTTGGTTGGGTGTCTGGCTCTTGATTCAGCTCAGGTCATGCTCTCACAGTTTGTGAGCTAGAGCCCTGCATCAGGCTCCACACTGACAATGCAGAGCCTACTTAGAATTCTCTCTCTCGTCTCTCTTCCCCTCCCCCACTCATTCTTTCTCTCTCTCTCTCTCTCAAAATAAATAAATTAATTTGAAAAAATAGAGGAAACTCTTTGGGACATAAGACTGGGTGAGGGACTTCGAAGGAAGATGGCGGCGTAGGAGGACGCGGGGCTCACAGCGCGTCCTGCCGATCACTTAGATTCCACCTACACCTGCCTAAAGAACCCAGAAAACCGCCAGAGGATTAGCAGAAGGGAGTCTCAGGAGTCAAGCGCAGACTAGAGGCCCACGGAAGAGGGTAGGAAGGGCGGCGAGGCGGTGCGCGCTCCACGGACTGGCGGGAGGGAGCCGGGGCGGAGGGGCGGCTCGCCGGCCAAGCGGAGCCCCCGAGTCTGGCTGGCAAAAGCGGAGGGGCCGGGCGGACTGTGTTCCGACAGCAAGCGCGACTTAGCGTCTGGGAGGTCATAAGTTAACAGCTCTGCTCGGAAAGCGGGAAGGCTGGAGGACAAAGGGAGGGAGAGCTGCTGAGCCCCCGGACGGCAGAGCTCAGCTTGGCGGGGAACAAAGGCGCCAGCGCCATCTCCCCCGCCCATCCCCCAGCCAAAATCCCAAAGGGAACCAGTTCCTGCCAGGGAACTTGCTCGCTCCGCGCAAACACCCAACTCTGTGCTTCTGCGGAGCCAAACCTCCGGCAGCGGATCTGACTCCCTCCCGCTGCCACAGGGCTCCTCCTGAAGTGGATCACCTAAGGAGAAGCGAGCTAAGCCTGCCCCTCCAGCCCCCGTGCACCTTGCCTACCCACCCCAGCTAATACGCCAGATCCCCAGCAACACAAGCCTGGCAGTGTGCAAGTAGCCCAGACGGGACACGCCACCCCACAGTGAATCCCGCCCCTAGGAGAGGGGAAGAGAAGGCACACACCAGTCTGACTGTGGCCCCAGC
>NC_064811.1:173579666-173582419 GCF_023721935.1 Panthera uncia
AGGTCGGACTGCGGCCCCGCCCACTAACTCCAGTTATACACCACAGCACAGGGTAAGTGCACTGCAGGTCCTCACCACGCCAGGGACTCTCCAAAATGACCAAATGGAAGAATTCCCCTCAGAAGAATCTCCAGGAAATAACAACAGCTAATGAACTGATCAAAAAGGATTTAAATAATATAACAGAAAGTGAATTTAGAATAATAGTCATAAAATTAATCGCCGGGCTTGAAAACAGTATACAGGACAGCAGAGAATCTCTTGCCATAAAGATCGAGGGACTAAGGAACAGTCACGAGGAGTTGAAAAACGCTTTAAACGAAATGCAAAACAAAATGGAAACCACAATGGCTCGGCTTGAAGAGGCAGAGGAGAGAATAGGTGAACTAGAAGATAAAGTTATGGAGAAAGAGGAAGCTGAAAGAAAGAGAGATAAAAAAATCCAGGAGTATGAGGGGAAAATTAGAGAACTAAGTGATACACTAAAAAAAAATAATATACGCATAATTGGTATCCCAGAGGAGGAAGAGAGAGGGAAAGGTGCTGAAGGGGTACTTGAACAAATTATAGCTGAGAACTTCCCTGAACTGGGGAAGGAAAAAGGCATTGAAATCCAAGAGGCACAGAGAACTCCCTTCAGACGTAACTTGAATCGATCTTCTGCACGACATATCATAGTGAAACTGGCAAAATACAAGGATAAAGAGAAAATTCTGAAAGCAGCAAGGGATAAACGTGCCCTCACATATAAAGGGAGACCTATAAGACTCGTGACTGATCTCTCCTTTGAAACTTGGCAGGCCAGAAAGGCTTGGCACGATATCTACAGTGTGCTAAACAGAAAAAATATGCAGCCGAGAATCCTTTATCCAGCAAGTCTGTCATTTAGAATAGAAGGAGAGATAAAGGTCTTCCCAAACAAACAAAAACTGAAGGAATTTGTCACCACGAAACCAGCCCTACAAGAGATCCTAAGGGGGATCCTGTGAGACAAAGTACCAGAGACATCACTACAAGCATAAAACATACAGACATCACAATGACTCTAAACCCATATCTTTCTATAATAACACTGAATGTAAATGGATTAAATGCGCCAACTAAAAGACATAGGGTATCAGAATGGATAAAAAAACAAGACCCATCTATTTGCTGTCTACAAGAGACTCATTTTAGATCTGAGGACACCTTTAGATTGAGAGTGAGGGGATGGAGAACTATTTATCATGCTCCTGGAAGCCAAAAGAAAGCTGGAGTAGCCATACTTATATCAGACAAACTAGACTTTAAATTAAAGGCTGTAACAAGAGATGAAGAAGGGCATTATATAATAATCACAGGGTCTATCCACCAGGAAGAGCTAACTATTATAAATGTCTATGCGCCAAATACCCGAGCCCCCAGATATATAAAACAATTACTCATAAACATAAGCAACCTTATTGATAAGAATGTGGTCATTGCAGGGGACTTTAACACCCCACTTACAGAAATGGATAGATCATCTAGACACACAGTCAATAAAGAAACAAGGGCCCTGAATGATACATTGGATCAGATGGACTTGACAGATATATTTAGAACTCTGCATCCCAAAGCAACAGAATATACTTTCTTCTCTAGTGCACATGGAACATTCTCCAAGATAGATCATATACTGGGTCACAAAACAGCCCTTCATAAGTTTACAAGAATTGAAATTATACCATGCATACTTTCAGACCACAATGCTATGAAGCTTGAAATCAACCGCAGGGAAAAGTCTGGAAAACCTCCAAAAGCATGGAGGTTAAAGAACACCCTACTAACGAATGAGTGGGTCAACCAGGCAATTAGAGAAGAAATTAAAATATACATGGAAACAAACGAAAATGAAAATACAACAATCCAAACGCTTTGGGATGCAGCGAAGGCAGTCCTGAGAGGAAAATACATTGCAATCCAGGCCTATCTCAAGAAACAAGAAAAATCCCAAATACAAAACCTAACAGCACACCTAAAGGAAATAGAAGCAGAACAGCAAAGGCAGCCTAAACCCAGCAGAAGAAGAGAAATAATAAAGATCAGAGCAGAAATAAACAATATAGAATCTAAAAAAACTGTAGAGCAGATCAACGAAACCAAGAGTTGGTTTTTTGAAAAAATAAACAAAATTGACAAACCTCTAGCCAGGCTTCTCAAAAAGAAAAGGGAGATGACCCAAATAGATAAAATCATGAATGAAAATGGAATTATTACAACCAATCCCTCAGAGATACAAGCAATTATCAGGGAATACTATGAAAAATTATATGGCAACAAACTGGACAACCTGGAAGAAATGGACAAATTCCTAAACACCCACACGCTCCCAAAACTCAATTAGGAGGAAATAGCAAGCTTGAACAGACCCATAACCAGCGAAGTAATTGAATCAGTCATCAAAAATCTCCCAACAAATAAGAGTCCAGGACCAGATGGCTTCCCAGGGGAGTTCTACCAGACATTTAAAGCAGAGATAAGACCTATCCTTCTCAAGCTATTCCAAAAAATAGAAAGGGAAGGAAAACTCCCAGACTCATTCTATGAAGCCAGGATTACTTTGATTCCTAAACCAGACAGAGACCCAGTAAAAAAAGAGAACTACAGGCCAATATCCCTGATGACTATGGATGCAAAAATTCTCAATAAGATACTAGCAAATCGAATTCAACAGCATAGAAAAAGAATTATTCACCATGATCAAGTGGGATTCATTCCTGGGATGCAGGGCT
>NC_064811.1:173582429-173611511 GCF_023721935.1 Panthera uncia
AATTATTCACCATGATCAAGTGGGATTCATTCCTGGGATGCAGGGCTGGTTCAACATTCACAAATCAATCAATGTGATACATCACATTAATAAAAGAAAAGGTAAGAACCATATGATCCTGTCAATCGATGCAGAAAAGGCCAATCAAAATTCATCAACCTTTCTTAATAAAAACCCGCGAGAAAGTCGGGATAGAAGGAACATACTTAAAGATCATAAAAGTCATTTCTGAAAAGCCCACAGCTAACATCATCTTCAATGGGGAAAAACTGAGAACTTTTTCCCTGAGATCAGGAACACGACAGGGATGTCCACTCTCACCGCTGTTGTTTAACATAGTGTTGGAAGTTCTAGCATCAGCAATCAGACAACAAAAGGAAATCATAGGCATCAAAATTGGCAAAGATGAAGTTAAGCTTTCACTTTTTGCAGATGACATGATATTATACATGGAAAACCTGATAGACTCCACCAGAAGTCTGTTAGAACTGATACATGAATTTAGCCAATTTGCAGGATACAAAATCAATGTACAGAAATCAGTTGCTTTCTTATACACTAATAATGAAGCAACAGAAAGACAAATAAAGAAACAGATCCCATTCACAATTGCACCAAGAAGCATAAAATACCTAGGAATAAATCTAACCAAAGATGTAAAAGATCTGTATGCTGAAAACTATAGAAATCTTATGAAGGAAATTGAAGAAGATATAAAGAAATGGAAAAACATTCTGTGCTCATGGATTGGAAGAATAAATATTGTCAAAATGTCAATACTACCCAAAGCTATCTACACATTCATTGCAATCCCAATCAAAATTGCACCAGCATTCTTCTCGAAACTAGAACAAGCAATCCTAAAATTCCTATGGAACCACAAAAGGCCCCGAATAGCCAAAGTAATTTTGAAGAAGACCAAAGCAGGAGGCATCACAATCCCAGACTTTAGCCTCTACTACAAAGCTGTCATCATCAAGACAGCATGGTATTTGCACAAAAACAGACACATAGACCAATGGAATAGAATAGAAACCCCAGAACTAGACCCACAAATGTATGGCCAACTCATCTTTGACAAAACAGGAAAGACTTTCCAATGGAAAAAAGACAGTCTCTTTAACAAATGGTGCTGGGAGAACTGGACAGCAACATGCAGAAGGTTGAAATTAGACCACTTTCTCACACCATTCACAAAAATAAACTCAAAATGGATAAAGGACCTGAATGTGAGGCAGGAAACCATCAAAACCCTGGAGGAGAAAGCAGGAAAAGACCTCTCTGACCTCAGCCGTAGCAATCTCTTACTTGACACATCCCCAAAGGCAAGGGAATTAAAAGCAAAAATGAACTACTGGGACCTTATGAAGATAAAAAGCTTCTGCCCAGCAAAGGAAACAACCAACAAAACTAAAAGGCAACCAACGGAATGGGAAAAGATATTTGCAAATGACATATTGGACAAAGGGCTAGTATCCAAAATCTATAAAGAGCTCACCAAACTCCACACCCAAAAAACAAATAATCTAGTGAAGAAATGGGCAGAAACCATGAATAGACACTTCTCTAAGGAAGACATCCAGATGGCCAACAGGCACATGAAAAGATGTTCAACGTCGCTCCTCATCAGGGAAATACAAATCAAAACCACACTCAGATACCACCTCACGCCAGTCAGAGTGGCCAAAATGAAGAAATCAGGAGACTATAGATGCTGGAGAGGATGTGGAGAAACGGGATCCCTCTTGTACTCTTGGTGGGAATGCAAACTGGTGCAGCCACTCTGGAAAGCAGTGTGGAGGTTCCTCAAAAAAATAAAAACAAACCTACCCTATGACCCAGCAATAGCACTGCTAAGAATTTACCCAAGGGATACAGGAGTACTGATGCATAGGGGCACTTGTACCCCAATGTCTATAGCAGCACTCTCAACAATAGCCAAATTATGGAAAGAGCCTAAATGTCCATCAACTGATGAATGGATAAAGGAATTGTGGTTTATATACACAATGGAGTACTACGTGGCAATGAGAAAGAATGAAATATGGCCCTTTGTAGCAACATGGATGGAACTGGAGAGTGTTATACTAAGTGAAATAAGCCATACAGAGAAAGACAGATACCATATGGTTTCACTCTTATGTGGATCCTGAGAAACTTAACAGAAACCCATGGGGGAGGGGAAGGAAAAAAAAAAGAGGTTAGAGTGGAAGAGAGCCAAAGCATAAGAGACTGTTAAAAACTGAGAACAAACTGAGGGTTGATGGGGGGAGGGAGGGAGGGGAGGGTGGGTGATGGGTATTGAGGAGGGCACCTTTCGGGATGAGCACTGGGTGTTGTAAGGAAACCAATTTGACAATAAACTTCATATATTGAAAAAAAATAACAAAATAGAAGGAGACATAAAAACTTTCCCTGACAAACCAAAATTAAAAGTTTGTGACCACTAAACCAGCCCTGCAAGAAATTTTAAAGGGGACTCTCTGGGGGGACAAAAGATGAAAATACAAATAAATAATAAAATAAATAAAGACCAAAAGCAACAAAGATTAGAAAGGACCAGAGAACACCACAAGAAACTCCAACTCTATAAGCAATATAATGGCAATAAATTCCTATCTTTCAGTACTCACTCTAAATGTCAACGGACTCAATGCTCCAATTAAAAGACATAGGGTAACAGAATGGATAAGAAAACAAGATGCATCTATATGCTGTTTACAAGAGACCCACTTGAGACCTAAAGACACCTTCATATTGAAAGTAAGGGGATGGAGAACCATCTATCATACTAATGGTCAGAAAGGAAAGCTGGAGTAGCCATACTTATATCAGACAATCTAGACTTTTTTTTTTTTTTTTTTTTTTTTGTTTTTTTTTAAAGAAAGGCAGACTGCCACGTGCAGCGCCTCATTTGGATGTGTCTGGAGTCTTGGAAGCTTGACTACCCTACGTTCTCCTACAAATGGACCTTGAGAGCTTGTTTGGAGGTTCTAGCAGGGGAGCGCAGCTACTCGTATACCCTTGACCGAAGAACGGTCCTCCTCTATCAGGGAAGGTCGTCCTCTTCGACCGAGCGCGCAGCTTCGGGAGGGACGCACATGGAGCGGTGAGGGAGGAAGGGGACACCCGCCTATCCAGCCAGATCAGCCGAATCAACCCTGGCGATCAATGGGGTGACAGATGTCGCAGCCAGATCGCCCTCACATCCGACAATCTAGACTTTAAAATAAAGACTTTATCAAGAAATACAGAAGGGCATTATATCATAATCAAGGGTCTATCCACCAAGAAGACCTGACAATTATAAACATTTATGCACCAAATGTGAAAGCACCCAAATATATAAATCAATTAATCACAAATATAAAGAAACTCATCAATAGCAATACCATAATAGTAGGAGACTTCAACACCCCACTCACAGCAATGGAAAGATCATCTCATCAAAAAATCAACAAGGAAACAATGGCTTTGAAGACACACTGGACCAGATGGACTTCACAGATATATTCAGAACATTTCGTCCTAAAGCAGTAGAATGTACATTCTTTTCCAGTGCACATGGAATGTTCTCCAGAATAGACCACATACTGGAACACAAATCAGCCCTCAGCAAGTACAAAAAGATTGAGATCATACCATGCATATTTTCAGACCACAATGCTATGAAACTCGAAATCAACCACAAGAAAAAATTTGGAAAGGTAACAAATACTTGGAGACTGAAGCACATCCTACTAAAGAATGAATGGGCTAACCAAGCAATTAAGAAGGAAATTAAAAAGTATATGGAAGCCAATGAAAATGATAACACCACAACCCAAAAACTCTGGGACACAGCAAAGGTGGTCATAAGAGGAAAGTATATAGCAATCCAGGCCTTCCTAAAGAAGGAAGAGAGATCTCAGATACACAACCTAACCTTATGCCTTAAAGAGCTGGAACAAGAGCAGCAAATAAAACACCAAACCAGCAGAAGACAGGAAATAATAAAGATTAGAGCAGAAATTATTAATGCTGTTGAAACCCAAAAAACAGTAGAACAGATCAATGAAACCAGAAGCTGGTTCTTTGAAAGAATTAACAAAATCAACAAACCACTAGCCAGTTTGATCAAAAGGAAAAAGGAAAGGACCCAAAGAAATAAAATCAAGAATGAAAGAGGAGAGATCACAACCAACACAGCAGAAATAAAAACAATACTAAGAGAATATTATGAGCAATTGTATGCCAATAAAATGGGCAATCTGGAAGAAATGGACAAATTCCGAGAAACATATATACTACCAAAACTGAAGCAGGAAGAAACAGAAAATTTGAACAGAGACCCATCACCAGTAAGGAAATCGAATTGGTAATCAAAAATCTGTCAAAAAACAAGAGTCCAGGGCCAGATGGCTTTCCAGGGGAATTCTACCAACATTTAAGGAAGAGTTAACACCTATTCTCTTGAAACTGTTCCAAAAAAAATAGAAATGGAAGGAAAACTTCCAAATTCATTCTCTGAAGCTAGCATTACCTTGATTCCAAAACCAGATAGAGACCCCACTAAAAAGGAGAACTATAGACCAATTTCCCTGATGAACATGGATGCAAAAATCCTCAAGGTATCAGCCAAACGATCCAAAAATACACTAAAAATGTTATTCATCATGACCAAGTGGGATGCCGGGCTGGTTCAATATCCACAAAACAATTAACGTGATTCATTACATCAATAAAAGAAAGGACAAGAATGATAGGATCCTCTCAATAGATGCAGAGAAAGCATTTGACAAAATACAGCATCCTTTCTTGATAAAAACCCTCAAGAAAGTAGGGATAGAAGGAGCATACCTCAAGATCATAAAAGCCATATATGAACAACCTAACATTAATATCCTCCTCAATGGGGAAAAACTGAGAGCTTTCCCCCTAAGGAGAAACAATACAAGGATGTCCACTCTTGCCACTGTTTTTCAACATGGTATTGGAAGTCTCAGCCTCTGCAATCAGACAACACCAAGAAGTAAAAGACATCCAAATCGGCCAAGAGGAGGTCACACTTTTACTCTTCGCAGATGACACGAAACTCTATATGGAAAACCCAAAAGATTCCACCAAAAAACTGCTAGAACCGATTAATGAATTCAGCAAAGTTGCAGGATGTAAAATCAATGCACAGAAATTGGTTGCATTCCTATATACCAACAATGAAGCAATAGAAAGAGATTCAAGGAATCGATCCCATTTACAATTGCACTAAACCCATAAAACACCTAGGAATAAATCTAACCAGAGAGGTTAGATTTACTATACACTGAAAACTATAGAAAACTTATGAAAGAAATTGAAGAAGACACAAAAAATTGGAAAAAGATTCCATGCTCCTGGATAGGAAGAATAAATATTGTTAAAATGTCGATCCTACCCAAAGCAATCTACATATTCAATCCAATCCCTATCAAAATAACACTGGCATTCTTCACAGAGCTAGAACAAATAATCCTAAAATTTGTATGGAACCAGAGAAGATGCCGAATAGCAAAGCAATCTTGAAAAAGAAAACCAAAGCAGGAGGCATCACAATCTCAGACTTCAAGCTATACTACAAAGCTGTAATCATCAAGACAGTATGGTACTGGCACAAGAACAGACACTCAGAGCAGTGGAACAGAATAGAGAACCCAGAAATGGACCCACAAACGTATGGTCAACTAATCTTTGACAAAGCAGGAAAGAATATCCAATGGAGTAAAGACAGTCTCTTCAGCAAATGGTGCTGGGAAAACTGGACAGCGACATGCAGAAGAATAAACCTGACCACTTTCTTACCCCATACACAAAAAGAAACTCAAAATGGATGAAAAACCTCAATGTAAGACAGGAAGCCATCAAAATCCTCGAGGAGAAAGCAGGCAAAAACCTCTTTGATCTTGGCCACAGCAACTTCTTACTCAACACGTTCTGGAGGCAAGGGAAACAAAAGCAAAAATGAACTACTGGGACCTCACCAAAATAAAAAGCTTCTGCACAGCAAAGGAAACCATCATCAAAACTAAAAGGCAACTGACAGAATGGGAGAAGATATTTGCAAACGACATATCAGATAAAGGGTTAGTATCCAAAATCTATAAAGAACTTATCAAACTCAACATGCAAAAAACAAATCATCCAGTGAAGAAATGGGCAAAAGACATGAATAGACACTTCTCCAAAGAAGACATCCAGATGGCTAACAGACACATGAAAAAATGCTCAACATCACTCATCATCAGGGAAATACAAATCAAAACCACCATGAGATACCACCTTATACCTGTCAGAATGGCTAATATTAACAACTCAAGCAGCAACAGATGTTGGCGAGGATGTAGAGAAAGAGGATCTCTGTTGCATTGTTGGTGGGAATGCAAACTGGTACAGCCACTGTGGAAAATGGTATGGGGGTTCCTCAGAAAACAAAAAATAGAACTACCCTATGACCCAGCAATTGCACGACTAGGTATTTATCCAACGGATACAGGTATGCTGTTTCGAAGGGACATATGCACCCCCATGTTTATAGCAGCACTATCAACAATAGCCATAATATTGAAAGAGCCCAAATGTCCACCAATGGATGAATGGACAAGGAAGATGTGGTATATATATACACAGTGAAGTATTACTCAGCAATCAAAAAAGAATGAAATCTTGCCATTTGCAACTACATGGATGGAACTGGAGGGTATTATGTTAAGTGAAATTAATCAGAGAAAGACAGATATCATATGACTTCACTCATATGAGGACTTTAAGAGACAAAACAGATGAACATAAGGGAAGGAAACAAAAATAATATAAAAACAGGGAGGGGGACAAACAGAAGAGACTCTTAAATATGGAGAACAAACACAGGGTTACTGGAAGGGTTGTGGGAGGGGGGATGGGCTAAATGGGTAAGGGGCATTAAGGAATCTACTCCTGAAATCGTTGTTCCACTATATGCTAACTAATTTGGATGTAAAATTTAAAAAAATAAAGTTAATAAAAAAATAAATAAATATTAAAAAAATTAAATTATAAGGTTGGAAAAACCCAATGATCCAGAGATGATTTATTGTAAAAGATGAATTTTTCCCCAAGTACCTTTGAGGGTCTTGGGTTGACAGAGAAGTGTTAAGCTTAATTGAAAGCTTGCTTATGCAGGACATATTTAGGTTTCTTAGGATAAGAAACTCTGTTCCTGTCTCTCTAAATGCCTCAGGGGTACCTCTGAACAGGTTCCAACAGGGTCTCTAAGACTTGAAGTCACCAGGAGATATCTTATAATTTCTGCTGGGTTTGAAGGTGACATTTCTGGGATCTGGTTTTCAAAGGAGAATGATTTGAAAAGAGAATGAGTGCATAGGCCTCTTTTCCCCAAGGGTCCGGAGCCCTTAATTGTCAGTTTCCTGTGAAAGGCACAGTGGGACTGAGGCTTTTCTTACTCAAGGTGCACTCAAGGCCCCCAGCCTCCAGGCTGACTTGTTCAAGGTCCCTCTACTCTCTGACTAATTAGACTTCCTCCCTTGAGTTAGAAGTCTGGGCCCTTAACAAATAAGATGGTGAGCAGATGGAGAAGACTGAACTCTTTGATGGAATTAAGACCCAGAGATCCCTAAGGAGAGGTTTGGTGAGGGAGCCTTTGGTTGTTACTCAGGAGGAGTGAGGCAGATTTCAGTTGGAAAATTTCATGGCTAAAAATCCTTACTCAATCGGAGACTGTAAACATGGCAATCTGTTCTAGATAAACAGAGCAGGGAGCAAGTTGATTTCACATGCACTGCTTGATTTGCATATCTACCTCTAGTTCGGTGGCCCCAGGAGCTGGATGCCTGGATAGTTGAGGGTCTTCATATTAGTGTAATATCATGTATAGTTTCATTTAGAATTTAGGGTTTTACTTTAGACTTTGGCCAAGACAACTTGTAGGTTCAATATAACATGGGAGGCCAAACTTTTACCCTCTTCAGCCCTCTTCCCACAAAAGTGGGTGCCTTTACAGAGAATTAACTGCCCTGATTAGCAAAGGACACATAGGATTTGGCCTTATGTCTCCAGCTGTGTTTGTTTTTTGGGGAGCAAGCAAACTAAACCAATGCCCCAGTCAGCTGAGATACTGCTGCACTGTCATTTCCTGTCTTGGACTCTGAAGATCTCTTTCTTTTGGCTTGAATTGCGTATATATGTGTACGTGTGCATGTGTGTGTGCGTGTGCACGTGCCCCTGTGTGTGTGTTGTATTGGTGGAAGACAGAGACTGAGAGGAGATCTCTCTGTTTTGTTCTCTAAGTTTGCTGGCTTATATCCTGATCTATTAATTTCTTTAGGCCAGTTTTTCTCTTGGCCAGTATATTGTCCCTGTTCAGTAATCAATCTTTCTTGTTTTTCAATTTTAGAGAGAGAGAGAGAGAGCAAGGGAGAGGAGTAGAAGGGCAGAGAGAGAGAGAGAGAGAGAGAGAGAGAGAGAGAGAGAGAATGTTAAGCAGACTTCACACTCAGCACGGAGTCCAACATGGGGCACAATCCCACGACCCCGGGATCATGACCTGAGCCAAAATCAAGAGCCAGACGCTCAAGTGACTGAGCCACCAGGCACCCCTTTTTTTCAGTAATCAATCTTTACATGACACAGGGGATAAAGCTATGTTATGAAGGAATCCGGTTATTTTAATGTTGTAGAAGCCTTTTTAAGATCTGATTTGCTTTTATTAAGTTATTTTAGAGGTTATGAAGAAAGTATAGATTATTTTTTTGGGATAACCTCAAGTTATGTTCTAATAATGAATTTCTATGCTGAAATGAATTTCTATGCAGCAGTGATGTGACATTATGAATTGTGGGTCTATGCACATTTTCCACTGGTTATTCTTTTATGTAACAGTCCTGCATTCTTTATTGTGTCATTGGAATGAAGCCATGTGAAATGTAGGGGCCACATGTCCAGCTCAAGCCATTAATTTTTATTGCCATTGACTTTCTTAATTAATTGCCATTTTAAGAAGTGAATTTTCTAATGTCCATTTTTAATCTTACAGAGAATGGTGGATGGAGTTTTAGGGAAATTTGCTCAGTTCTTTGGGAGATATCCAAATGCAAAAGCAGAAAAAAGTGTTTGTCAGCCATTCAAAAACTTATTCAGATCCTCTGTTGTACTCAGAAACCTTGAAAATAGATCAATTTACATATGACATTTATTATAGCTATTTATAGTTTGATTTACAAAATATGCTCAGCATGCAAACTTGGTGGGTGCAAAATACTTAAAGGATTTTTTAACTAAAGTTTAAGCTGAGCTTAAACTCTTGCTTAGCCAGAGTTGAAATGTGTGTGTTCTTGGATATGTCTTGTCTATAAAATAGATAAATGAATATGCCTTTATTAAAATAAAGTACATATCAAAGGATTAAAATATAGGTTTTTTACCTTGAATTCTATTACTTCCATCATGGAATTCTAATTTGGAGTAAATAATATCTGGCATCTTAGGAAATACAAGAGAAGTATAAGACATGACTTCTTTGTAGGATTTCTACAGTTTAGTTAGGGAGATATGACTAGCATGTGTGAAGCCATTGTCACGGTCAGCAAGACAGTATGTAATTAGATGGTACCTCATGATGTGTGGATTGTAATTACCAAAGAACTTCAGAGAAAAAAGGGAAGAATGTAGATTAGAATAATCAGGGAAGAGTTAGTGTGCAGTTGTTCCAATGTGAACAACTAAAAAGTCAAGGTTTTTAGATTCATTTGGGTCTTTAAAAAAATAAAACCTATTCCATATTTCTTTTGGTTGAATCCCTTTCTAGAACTCTATTTAGGTGTATGTTGATCCTTCTCATTTTGTCCTCTGTCTCTTAACCTCTGCCTGATATTTTCATCCTTTTTGTGTGTGTCTTTGAGATTCATGTTGAGTAATTTCCTCAGATCTATCTTTGTGTACATCAATTCTGGATTGTTCTATGTTGACTCTGCTATTTAATGCATTTGCTGAATTTTTATAATTTCAATGGCTATATATATATATATATATATATGTATATATATATGCATGTATATATATATACATACATATATTTTATTCCTAGAAATTCCTAGAAATTTTACTTATTTATATTCAGTGTGTCTTCTTTCTGATTTTTCTTTCCTGGTTGTAATTTTTAAACAGTATACTGCTCTTAAGCTTTTATCATATCTTTTTATGTCTTTAATCATTTAAAAATTTACTTCTTTATTTTTTGTCTGTAACCATTTTAAACATAATTATTTTCTAGTTTTATTCAGATTATTTGTATGAATTTATAGAAGACCTAACCCTGTAGATTTGCAGTGCCTTTATAAAATATTGCTCATGTATTTCCAGTTATTGAGCTTAAGTGTATCTTCATTGGTAATTCATCTGTGGAACTCCTATGTGGCCAGGATTGGGGACACAGCCTTTCAGAGTTGTTTGACATTAGTATTCCAGGGTATTGATGACCTGGGACATATTTTTATATTGATTTCTTGGGTTGAGGGTTAGCGCATCATGTGGCTAGTATGTGGCCTAGACTCAGATATATACATTTGTAGGGGAGGATATTTTTTCCACTCAAGGTTAGGCCTGAAACAGACAACTTTTTTTTCAGCTGTCTCTGTGCTTCTGGTTGATTTGTTTCTTCCCCTAATCCACCTTTCATGAAAGTGGATCTTTCAAAGGTCCTAGCTTGGGGCAGAAGTTGAATTCTAACTCCATCATTGATAAAAATATCAAAACCCCTAGGGTACTTGAAACAAGTGTTCCCCCTTCCTCCAGCCCTGCAGAGTGATGCCAATTGGATGGCTTCCCTTTCTGGTTTTCAGGAACTTCTTGTTCCCGGCAACTGAGAATTTTATTTTCTTACAAGCTCACCTACACTTTTAAAGAATGCTTCTAATATTTTATGCAGCATCATAGAAGAAAGATTTTCAGGATTTTTTTTCCTCTCAGAAGCAGAAATCCTTAATTCCTTACTAATTCTCCTCATAAGGAGTATTCCAAATCTCATTAACCTCTTGAGCTTCATGACTGCAGTTATTCCTTTGCTTTCTAACATTATCAGTGAAGCTCTCTTTTTGGGGCATCTTTCTGTCTGACTGAAATAAAGCACAGATGTCCTCCATTTGGAAAAAGTTTTCAGTTGACTGCCTTTTCTTTTCCTGCTAATTCTTTTCACAGTTGAAGCCATTGATAGAGTTCTATCAATATATTGTGAGTTGTATTGTTGATTATGATTATGATTATCGACATTACCAATGTCTTATGATACGTCCTTCATCTCTAGTGCAGTACTGTTCTCTCCACTGACGCCAATGACAGCTACATGCTACACTCAGCAGGCTTTTCTCCTCCACCAGATCTCATGCTATTTTGCTTCTCTGAGGTTTCATGTTGACCATCTCCTGCTTAAAATTTTTTTTTTAATTTCTTGGAGCCTCTTGCCATAATTCTGTCTAATTCTCCTCTGTCCTCCTCTTACCTGTCTAGCTCCTCTTCTCTGACTTCTTCCTTGAATTCTTCCCATCCATTGAATTAGGGGGGGGGGCAATTTCTCCTCTCTGTTCTACAGTCTTCTTTTTCTACATGACCTCCATTCTCATGTCACTTCTTTACAGATGATTCACAAATCTCTAACTTTAGCGTAAAATTCTGGTTTTTCAGTTGTCTCTTGGATACTTTGAATGTCCTGCTGACATGTCAAAATCTTTGCATTTAAAACCAAACTCATGCTCTCCCCATCCCCAATAACCCGTTCTTGGGATTTTCCTAATTCTGTCTGTGTTGCCATTGTTTTTGTCTCTAGAGCTTACAAAATGGTTAGAGAATTCTTTCGTTCTGTAAAAGTTTTCTTTCCACTTTCTCTCTGATTTATCTCTTATTTGCAATCTTACTGTGTCTCTTCCTGCTTGTATTGCATGTTCTATTTGTCGTCTAAGTGGTTTATCTACCCATAGATTCACTTTTCTATAATCCATTCCACCCACCAGGTTGAGATTTGCCTATTTAATTCACCAATGCCATGTCATTAGCCAGCTTAAAAACTTTAAATGACTACCAGATACTAACAGGATTCACCCCAAACTTCTTATTCTGGTAGGAAAACAAAACAAAACAAAACGCCTAGAGAATCCAGAGCTGTTGGTTTTGGTCTGACTTTTACTCTATGACTAATTTGTTTTGTGAACATGATGAAATCACTGGTCACCCGGTAAAAGGTCTCTTTCCTCTAAAGTGAAATACTAGCAGAAGAAAAATAACCAAAGGAGAATTTTGCAAAACAGGAGAACCAAATGGCCAATAAAAGGTGAATAGACGCCCAATCACAATGAGATATGACTACATACCATCAGAATAGATCACATAAAAAAGACAGACAATACCATATTTTGACAAGGATGTGCGTGCAACAACAGGAGGGGTTTTTATATACTGCTGGTCCAAGCAATTTTATTCCTAGGTATATACTCATCAGAAATGTTTGCATGTATTCACCAAAGGGCGTGTATAAGCATGTTCACAGCAATACTATTCAAATTAGCCAAAAACTTGAAATTATCCTCAAGTCATAGGATGGGTAAATAAATTGTGACACACTCACAAGTGGAAGAGTATTTAGCAGCAAGAATGAAAAACGTGGATGAATCTCCTAAACGTGATCACAGGAGCCAGATGCATAAGAGCACCTGCCATATGATTTCATTTCTAGAATGTGAAAGCCAGGGAAGACTCATCTGTGCTGTGGTTACCTTTGGGGGGAGGATACCCAGTGAAGGAGCATGGGTTGGTTGTGGTATTTGTAAGTTTCTTCCTTTGGTCTTGGACTGGATATATGGATGTGTTCAGTTTGGGCAAGTTTATTGTGTTGCATACCAACGCTATGTGTACTTCTGGTATGTATATTATGCTTTACTAAAACGTTTTCTTTATTATTTTTAACGTTTATTTTTTGAGAGACAGAGAGAGACAGAGCATGAGTGGGGGAGGAGCAGAGAGAGGGGGAGGGGCAGAGAGAGAGGGAGACACAGAATCCGAAGCAGACTCCAGGCTCTGAGCTGTCAGCACAGAACCCCATGCAGGGCTTGAACCCACGAACTGCGAGATCATGACCTGAGCTGAAGTCCGAAGCTTGACTGGGTGAGCCACCCAGGTGCCCCAAATAAAAGGTTTTAAAATGATCACTCAGGGGAGCTATAAACAATGGGTGCAGTGAGGTAAATAGCCTCCCCAGGTCTGCTCCCCAAATAATATGAAATAACTTTCTATCTACAAAAATTCTATGAAAACCACTTGTCAACGTGAACATAAATAATGTTGAAACTGTAAAGTAACTGTGAGTAAAAAGGGAAAAGTCAACAAGTATCAGTGCTGTGGCCCATGTGTTCCCTTCTCACCCCATGGGGTTCAGTGGCAAGCGAAGGCAGGCGGAGAGAAACTGTGAGACACACAGGAGGGACCCGAGTGGAGAGGCCTGTGCATGAATTGGAGTGACCACCAGAAAGATTGTATTTACCCTAAGTCAGAAAATCCTAAAAAGGTAACCGGGTAGATCAGAACATGACAGCAGAGAAAGGATTTCAAAGTATTCAGGACTTAAAGGACCAGATAGACTAAAAAGAAGAGGACCAGATATGTAATTTAAAGGGACAAACTCTATTTTTAAAAAAAGTTTATTTATTTTGAAAGAGAGAGAGCAAGCAGGGGAGGGGCAGAGACAGAGAGAGAGAATCCCAAGCAGGCTCCACGCTGTCAGTGCGGGGCTGACATGGGGCTCGATCCCACCAACATGAGATCATGACCTGAGCTGAGATCAAGAGTTGGCAGTAACGGGCTGAGCCACCCAGGAGCCCCCAGACTATATCTATATATCTATATATCTATATATCTATATATCTATATATCTATATATCTATCTATCTATCTATCTATCTATATATCTATATCTATATCTATATATAATTAAAAAAATTTTTTTTAATGTTTATTTATTTCTGAGAGAGACAGACACAGAATGTGAGTGGGTTAGGGGCAGAGAGAGAGGGAGACACAGAATCCGAAACAGCCTCCAGGCTCTGAGCTGTCAGCACAGAGCCTGACGTGGGGCTTGAACTCACAAGCCGGGAGATCAGGACCTGAGCTAAAGTCTGCGCTCAATCGACTGAGCCACCCAGGCCACCCCCACCCTGACTATATTTTAAAGGAAAAACCTGATTTAAAAGGATAGTCTTCTGGGGAAAAAAAGCTTCTAGGGGAGAAAGAGGCAAAAAAGAAGGAAGAATCACCTTTGGGAATTCAAGTGGTAAGTGGGAAAAGAAGAAAAAGGGAGAAATTTTGTGTCCTATAAGACAAAAGAGAATAAAAACACTGGAAGCCGAGCTCGGTTCAGCTGCACATATGCTAAAATTGGAACGATATGGAGAAGATTAGCGCGGCCCCTGCGCGAGGATGACACACAAATTCGTGAAGCGTTCCAGATTTTAAAAAAACAACAAAAAACTGGAAGCCTTGCAGGCTCTTCCCCTACCACTAAAACACTCCAACAAAACCCCACTGAAGTACCTGGACGTTTGTAAGCCGAAAAGGAATTAAACTAGGAATCTTCTAAAATGCGGAAATATCACAAAAATGAACAAAAAGAAAGTGAAATTTACAGAGGAATATGTCAGATAATCAGGAAATGAACTTGCATGCAAATCAACTGAGGGAAATTCCCCTCCTGGAAAACAGCCATGAAGCAGAAGAAAATTGTAAGTCTATACTCTCATAATGAATGAAATCTACTGAAAAAAGCATATGAGAAAACCTCTTTAAATCTGAAACCCAAAAACTAAAAGCAGAAATGGACCAAAAAAAAAAAAAAAAAAAAAAAAAAAAAGGAAAAGGAAAGGAGAGAGAGAGAGAGAAGAACCTGGGTGGCTCAGTCAGTTAAGTACCCAACTTTGGCTCAGGTCGTGATCTCACCGTTGGTGAGTTTGAGACCCACATCAGGCTCTGTGCTGATAGCTCAGAGCCTGGAGCCTGTTTTAGATTCTGTGTCTCCCTCTCTCTCTGACCCCTCCCCCATTTGTGTTTTTTTCTCTCTCTTTCTCTGTCAAAAATAAATAAGCATTTTAAAAAAAAGGGAGAGTGAGAGAGAGAGAGAGAAAAGAAAAAGTTAATTAAACTCAGGGAAAAAATGGAAGAAAAAGAGAAAGTTATCTCAGAAATGAAGAATAAAGTATAACATGCACAAAGGAGAATGGACCAAATGAGCATTTAATTAAAGGTAGGAAAACAACCAAAGGGATGGTAATAAGTAAACAAAAAAGTAAAAAGGCTCAGAAGGTAGTAGAAAAGAAAGACAGGTAAAGAAAGAATAATATTCATGTTATCTGAGTCCCTGAGGAAGAAAATAAAAACAATGGAACAGATCTAATATTTAAAATTATAATCCAAGGAAATTTCCAGAAGTAGAAAAGATCTAAATCAACACATGGAAGGGCTCATCTGTCAAACTTAACCCAGAACTATCAATTCTCAGACATAGCCTTGTCCAACTAATAGTTCTCAGAAATAAAGATAAAATCCTCGAGGTCTCTCTCTAGACAAAAAGATCAAATTACTTACAAAGACAAAAGAATTAACTAGCATTAGACTTTCAAAACCAACATATGAAGCAAGGCAACAATGGATATTTTTGTATTCCTACATACATCTCCTTAAGCTTTGTGCTGGGATGCAGTTAAAGTTGCTTAGAAACACTTTGATCCTTTCCAATCTTGCTTTTATGATTTGCTAGGTGGTTCTGGAGCAGTGCTCCTACTACTGAGATAAGACCTTCCTAGAGTTTGTCCCTGGGGGGTGGGAAGTGGGGATTAGGGGGTGGGAGAGGGGTGGTGGTGGTAGGGGTGGAGGTGTTTGTCAGGCTTGGCTGGTGCGGACAGGTTCTCCCCTCTGCTCTGTGTGAGCACTTCCTCCCCTAATCCTGTGGATAATCCTTTCCCTTGTCTTGGGCAGTTCTTCATTAGCCATGCACTGATCAGTATTCTGTTGAACACTTGGGAGGACCCTGTGCAGATTTCTGCAGTTCTCTGTGCAGCCCTCTCTGCTCTAGCATTCTATCTGATGAACTCTAGCTGCTTTGATTCCCCCAGACTCTCAGTCCTGTCTCAACTCAGAATATTCTCTGGCTCTGCCTCAATCCCATTTCCCCATGCCATGGCCTGGAAATCCTCCCAAGGCAGTAAGCCCAGACAATTGTAGGGCTCACCTCATTTGTTTCCTGTTTCTTGGAGATCGCTGTCATTCCTTGCCTGATGTTCAGCGTCTTGAAAACTGTTGTTTCTTGTATTGTTCCAATGTTAATTTTCTGGCTTTGGGGATTATACTATGGCTATGTCAGATGTTATCAGGGAAAGCTAGGTGAAGGGTACACAGACATTTTCTGTACTACTCTTGTAACTTTCTGTAAGTCTAAATTCAAAATAAGTTAAAGATATTTAAAAATGAGGGTTTTCACTTCATACTTTTTTTAAGGAAACCCAAAAATATTTAATTACTACATCTTTGTTGATGTTGTGTAGCTTCTTGTAGCACAATAGGACATGACCAAAAGTAAACAAACATGCTCTACTCAGGAAGTCTAGCTGCCTAAAGAAATTGACTTTTTAAATGCCAGCTGGGCTTTTCACCCAAAAGGGCCTGCTTTCAAGCAAACTGAAAGTACCCGCTCACTTACTACTTCTAAAGTTATTTAAAGCATTCTTTTTATTTTTAACTATTGCATATTGGTCTTCCATTAACTCACACAATTGAGCATTATGTTTTAAAAGTTTTAGCTCTGCTCATGCATTCAGAAAAATGCCATTCTTAATATAATTTTCTCCTCTGCATGTTCTGTCTGTACCTTCTCACCTTAAGGCCCAACTCAAACATCACCTGTCCTATGGAGTCTTAAACCCCAGTTGGAAGACATGTAACTTCATGTAAACACGAGAAGCACTTTGCTTCTATTATTATGTGGAATGTAAGACTGCAATTTTAATCAGTATAAGGGGTTTATAAATGAATGATATCTGTAGTCACCTCCTTTATACATGTTTGGACTGAACCCTGACTGAGTCTTGAGGATGGATTAGATTTGGAAGGCTAGAAAGAAGGAAAGAAGACATTTTGGGTAAGGATATTATCATGGGCAGAGGCATGATACAGAAATAAGCATGGAAGAAGCAGGAATAAGGAATGTTGAGGAGAGGACTTCTATTGTGTTGTATTCCCATCTCTTTAAAAAGAATATTATAAAGGACATTCTGATTTGGAACAGGAGCAGAGAGGTTTTGGATTTATTAGCTATGTAACCTTGGAAAGCCACTTAGCTATTTCTGGGCCTCAATGTTCTCATCTGTAAAACACAAATAATAGAACATACTTTGTATGATATTTTTGAAAAACAATGTTTAAAATATATGGTAAAGTACTTTGGCAACCAAAAGATGATGCATGACTTTTCTTAACTTCTGGTTTTATATCTAGAATAAAATGTCTGCAAAATGATTTGCTTTAAAAATGAGTAAGCTATCGAGTCTTCTTTGAAGATATTTTCTTGGAGTATCTGTAGCAAAGTGCTTTGCAAAGACTAAAATTCTCTTTCCTCTGCTCCTTTTCTTCTTTAGTAAATGAAGAGCTAAGAAATCACTCTAGAATAATTGATATTAACCACTCCCAACTGAGGACAATGAATATAAGCATCTTGAAAATACTTAGTGTTTCTCTTGGAACAGTAATTCAACTTTGGTTCATAGAATGTAGTCTTTTTTTGGAAGGATGGGTGAGGCCTCCCCAAGAATTATCAAATGTAGGGTATGACAAACAGCACCCCTATTCAGGGAATGCAATAGAGCTCTTCATGTTTTAAGGATTAAAAAAAATCTGCCAATACTTATGGTAAATCCTTGGGGATCAAGCTGGAAAATATAGGTCCTGGAATTAGATGGCACACCAAGAAGGTTGTGGATGTGGATCACAAGAGTTGAACATGTAGAGCCATACCTCTGTGGCCCAAAGATGGGGCCTCTGGCCTATTCAGCATTCAGACTGTGGGGTTGTTTTCTGTTAAAGAGCTGTGCCATGTGCCTTATGCTGGAATTTGGATTAGAGAGAAATCATCACTAAGTAGATTAGCATCTTCAGTGACCATGAAGAGTCAGTCAGTCTTCAGCAGTGACACTGTGGCAGCAAGAAGCAATGGTGTCAGTATGTTGGACTGTTCCAACTCTTTTCTTGCCTGGCTCTGTGGCTAGACTATTTCCTCCAACCCCAAAAGTTTTGGGATGGCATGAATCCAGTGATGTGCTGATAAATATTTAACAACTGGCTCTGTGGGAAGAAAAAGCCCCTATTCAGAGCATTACCAATCTTTGTGGTGTAAATACTCCCACCATGGAGGATTTCAAGGTACCAATGTGGTGTCACTGCACATACAGTTGGGAAAGGATGTGATTGATAGTACCCTACCCCATGCAGTTGAAAATCTGCATAAAACTTTTGGCTCTCCCAAAACTTAATTACTAGTAGCCTACTGTTGACTGGAAGCCTTACTGATAATATAAACCGTTGATTTATACATATTTTGTATGTTGAATGTATTATATCCTGTATTCTTATAGTCAAGTAAGCTAGAGAAGAGAAAGTGTAAGTAAGAACATCACTAGAAAGAAAAAAACATTTATGGTACTGTATTGTGTTTATTGGAAAAACCCCACATGTAAGTGGATCTGTGTGGTTCAAACCTGTGTTGTTCAAGGCCCAGTTGTAATTTATTTATTAGTTTACATAATTTCATTTTGGATAATAGCTATATTTGATGACAGCTTTGGAAACTTAACAGTTAGCCTTCATGAGCTGATGAGACCTAGCTCCAGCACATCGCTGGATAAATCCATGAGGATATGGGATGGAAGAGGCCTCAAAGTTAAGATAATGGGCTTGAGATAAAAGTGGAAAAATGACAGGTATAATTTCTTTTGTATCTTGGGTTTATAGTCATATAGGTTATACAGTACTGGATCCCAAATACCCCCAACCTGAGACAAAATAGTGAGTGGTTTTGAAGAATATAATGACCCCAGAAGTCTAGATGTGCTTTTTCTTAAGCTCTGAATATTCAGAGTCCCTGAGCATTTAGACAGAGTTGGACTGCCTCCCTCAATGGAATGAGGTCTCTTTATTATCAGAGTTCCTATCCTGTTTATTCAGACTGTTTTTGTATGAAGGAGACATGGCAGTGCATATTTTTGTTATGGCTAATGTCATTGCTTCCTTAGGACAGTGGCCAGCGAGATAAATTAGCTGACTTGACTGAGCTGGAGCCAGTGAAGTATCCGCTCAAACCCATGTGGTTCTGTTTGTTCCTTCTTTCATTTGCTCAACAAAGATCTAGAGCCCCTACTATGTGCCAGGCATTGTATTAGTATCAGGAATATAAAACGAGTAAGATGTGAATTGTGCCTTAAAGGTGCTGGCAGTATCCCATGAATCTCTATGCATCTTGCATGGGAATGAGCACCCCAGGGAAGCAGGTGTGAAGTAATGGAAAAGTTTTCATAGTGAGGGATCTTGGTTTGGGTTGCCGTTGTGGTTCTCTTAGAGTACTGTGTTTTTAACTTTAAGATCGAAATGTCCTACTGTCTTCAATATCAAACTTCCCTTTACTCTATCACAGCGACTCTTCTTAAAATGCTCCCCTTTCACCCCTGCTGAAGTATTTGGAACAAGTATGAATTAAGCTTTTAGAGATTAGCCGACCGGCCATAGAGAAGTGAGGCAAAGGGGAAGGAGGCCAATGATGAGGGCTCAGTCTGGAGCAGGGAGCCAAGTCTGGGAAAGGCAGACTGAGACCAGGTGGTGTTTGGGGGCCTTGGGTAGTTATGGACCATAGGAGGGTGCTGGAGGGGTGCGAGGTGTATGGGTGAAAGGATAGAGAGACTGGTAATAAGTTTGCCCATTTCTCATTGTTGTCTAACCCAGGTTCTGCTTTTGGTTAATCAAGGCAGTATGACGTGCTCATTAAGATCTGATTTGAAACTTAGGAGATGTGTTCAAAACCTTGAGTTTTTATTAATAGAGTTCATGACCTCTGCCAAATTATGAACCCCTTTGAACCTTAATTTCTTCATCCATAAAATGGGAGCAATAACAGCAGGGTACGGATTACTGTAAATTAAATGAGAGTGCCTCTAAAATGTGCCTAGTATGGTGCTTAATTTGCATTATAAACTCAATGAATATTTGTTTCATTTCTTTCTAGACATCTAAAAGGGCAAACATTGAGGCATAGAAAGTATGCTTGAACCCTCCAGCTACATAGATAGTAGCATCTAGCAGCTATCCATATAAGTAATTATATGGCTGAGAGCAACTGTTCAGTTGGCTAGCATTGCTGCTCAGTCAAGTGGCTATTAGCAGAAGTGAGTTACCTGCCATTGCTTCCACTGAAAAGGACATCTTGATTATGGTGCCCTGTGAGTTTCCCGATTAAAAATATCTAAGTGATAATTTTCATTAACCTGCTCCACTGTTATCGTGGGTATAAGATGTGGGGAAACAGATTTAGACTGAATATAACACAGCAGAGATTTTCTAATTATTACTGTTCTGAAAGTACAGTACTTTCAGAAGTACAGTACTTTCTGAAGTACAGTACTTTCTAATTAGTACTGTTCTGAATGTACTGGAATAAGTTCAGAGTCCTGATTGTGTTCAAGAAGTTGGGTTTTCACTTATCCCAAATGGAACAGAAATTTCATCCAAATTGCTTTTCAACTACGATGTTTCTTAGATGGGTAATTTGGTGTTTATTAAATCCACTGGAGGAGAGTCTAGCTATCTGTTGAAAAGGTCTTCCTGTCAGGTAAAAATTACTATAAATAGCCAATTTTCAACCAGCAAGTAATATTTTTAGAATGCTTACAAAGAATCTAGGTTGTCATCTTTGAAATGTGTGAACTTGGTAAGAAAAAAACATTTCTTCAAGTGTTAAGAAAAATTTCTGATGTTTCAATAACTTAGCTATGGTTAAACACTTTTGACTTGGCTTCTGATTTATTTCACTTCTGGGGTCACCTAGAAAGTAGGAATAAGATGCTTTGGTTCTCTATAAAAGTTCTACAGTGTTCAGTATGAGGAATCAGGAAAGGATAGTGGGAAGGAAGATAGTAGACTGTGGATCAGGAGTTTTGAAATTCTGTCTTGGCTCAGTCTTTGGCAAGTCATTTAATGTGGCTATCTCATTTGTAAATATTACCTACTTCTAACTAATAGTGAATATTGTCCCACTATCTTACTCAATAGGATCTCTGTGTGATCAAATGGGCAAATCTATATGGAAAAACTCTCTAAATTGGCTTGAGCTGTACAAATGGTGGTTTTGCCATTACTTCGGCTTCACAATTCAATAAATTAGCAACTAAACAAATATTACCTTTCAATCATGCCCCAGGCAGATGGTTTGGTTTTATCCCTTCTATTTTCTTGATTTATATTTCTTTCTTTCTTTCTTTCTTTCTTTCTTTCTTTCTTTCTTTCTTTCTTTCTCTTTTCTTTCTTAATTAAAAACAATTTTTTTTAACATTTATTTATTATTGAGAGACAGAGAGAGACAGAGTATGAGCAGGGGAGGGGCAGAGAGAGAGAGGGAGACACGGAATCCGAAGCAGGCTCCAGGCTCTGAGCTATCCGCACAGAGTCCGACGCAGGGCTCGAACTCACAAACCGCGAGATCATGACCTGAGCCGAAGTCCGACGCTTAACCAACTGAGCCACCCAGGCATCCCCTTATTGATTTATATTCTTATCTTTACTATTTATTTCCTTCTGCTTGTTTTGGGTGTAATTTGTGCTTTCTCTAGTTCATAAGGGTAACACTTAGGTCATTGATTTAAGACTCTTCCTCTTTTCTAATATAAATATTTAATGCTATGGATTTTCTTCTACAACATTGATTTACCTGCATCCCATTAATTTTGACATGTTGTGTTATCATTTTCTTTCAATATGAATATTTTCTAATTGCTCTTCTGTTTTATTACTTAAAAGTGTGTTAATTTTCAAACACGTAGGGGGTTTCCAGATACGTTTCTGTTATTGATTTCTTGTTTACTTTCATTGTAGTCATAGAACACACCTTTCATTTATTTCAGTAAGTTTAAATTTGTTGAGATTCTTTTTAATAACTGAGAATATAGTCTCTTTTGGGGAATTCTTTACATACACTTGAAAAGAATATGTTATTTTCTGTTTAGTGCAGTATTACATAATGTCCATTAGGTCAAGTTGGCTTATGATATTATTAAGATTTTCTAAATCTATTCTAATGTGTTATACATTTGTTCAATCAATTACTGATCGAAGAGTGTTGAACTTTCCAATTTCAGTGTCAAATTGTGGATTTGCCTATTTTTTGTTTGTTTCATTTTTAGTTTTTGCTTCATGTATTTTGAAAGTCTTATGTTAGGGGCATGTTCTTTTAGGATTGTTAAGTGTTCTTGGTGGGTTGTCTCCTTTTGTCCTTATGTATTATCATTCTTCATATTTTATAATATTCCTTATTTTGAAGTCTGCCTTGTCTGACCCAGCTTTCTTTTGATTTGATTTATCTTCTACTTTTAACCTATCTTTTTATATAACATTTATATAGAAAGTGGGTTTTTGTAGATTGCATATAGGTAGGTCTTGCTATTTTCCAGATTTGATAATCTCTTCTTTCTAATAGAGGCAGTTAGACACCCTATCATTTAATGTGATTATTGATATGTTTGGATTTAAATCAACTATTTTGCGAATAGTTTTCTATTTGCCCTCTGTTTGCCCTGTGTTTTCTTTTACTTTGTTTTATTTTGGATTGAGTGCTTTTTTATGAATCCATTATTGGGTTATTAGTTACACCTCTTTGTTGTTTTTCAGTGGTGACATAGAGTTTTGAAAACACATATTATCCTTTTTTTTTTAACCTTTTATTTTATTTTTGAAACAGAGAGAGACAGAGCATGAACCAAGGGGAGGGTCAGAGAGAGGGAGACACAGAATCTGAAACAGGCTCCAGGCTCTGAGCTGTCAGCACTGAGCCCGACGCGGGGCTCGAACCCACAGACCGCGAGATCACGACCTGAGCTGAAGTCGGACGCTTAACCGACTAAGCCACCCAGGCGCCCTGAAAACACATATTATCTTTTTATGGTCTACCATTTTTGTTTTTTCTTTAAAAATTTATTTAGTTTTAAGTAACCTCTACCACGTATTATCTTATTATGGTCTACCTTTGTTTGATTTTTCTTAAAAACTTTTAAAAAAATTTGTTTAGTTTTAAGTAACCTCTACACCCATTGTGGGCCTTGAACTCACCACCTCAAGATCAAGAGTCACATGCTCTACTGCTGAGCCAGCAAGGTGCCCCTTTACAGTCTACCTTTAAATAACATTATGCCACTTCCCATTTAGTGTAAGAACCTACAGTAGTATACTTTTGTTTTTTCTCTCCCTTCCTTTGTGTTATTTTTGTCATGTTTCATTTGTACATATACTATAAACTCCATGATATATTGGTATAATCAATTTTAACAAAAATGAGAAATAACCACTTTTACATATGCTCTGGTTTTACCAATTCCATTGCTCTCCATTTCATTTTGTAGATCCACATTTCCATCTTTTTTAAATGTTTGTTTATTTTTTGAGAGAGAGCGAGAGTGAGAGCATGTGTGAGTCAGGGAGGGGCAGAGAGAGATAGGGAGAGAGAGAATCCCAAGTAGGCTCTGTGCTGTCAGTGCAGAGTCTGACATGGGGCTTGATCTCATGAACTAAACTGTGAGATCATGACCTGACATGAAATCAAGAGTCAGAGGCTTATCTGACCGAGCCACCCAGGTGCCCCTCACATTTCCACCTTTTATCATCCTCCATCCTCCTGCAGAAATTTCTTTAACTCTTCTTCTTAATTTGATTAGTTAGTTAGTTAGTTTATTTATTTAATTTTTAATTTTTAAGAGAGAGAGAGAGCATGAGTGGGGGAGAGGGGCAGAGGGAGAGAGAGAGAATCTTAAGCAGGCTCCATGCTCAGCGTAGAGCCCCACATGGGGCTCAATCTCACCACCTGGGATCACGACCTGAGCTGAAATCAAGAGTTGGATGCTCAACTGATTGAGCACTCAGGTGTCCCTTTTAACTCTTCTTTTAATGCAGGTCTTCCTGTAATGGATTCTCCCAGATTTTATTTTTTCAAAAGTGTTTTTATTTTGCCTTAATTTATAAAAAGATATTTTTGCTAGGTTTTGAATTCCAGGTCAACATTTTTCTTTTGGCATTTAAAAAATGTCACTCCATTGTCTTCTCTCTTACATTAATTTCTGATCAGAAGACCACTGTAAATTTTATCTTTGTATTTTTGTATGTAACATTTCTTTTTTCTCTAGATGCCTCCAAGATTTTCTCTTTATCTTTGATTTCAGCAATTTGAGTATAATGGGTCTAGGGATGTGTGTGTGTGTGTGTGTGTGTGCACTTATCTTGCTTGTGTTTCTCTGAGCTTCTTAGATCTGGTGTTCTCTTTCATTAATTATGAAATGTTATCTGCTATAGTCTCTTCAAAACCTTCTGCTGTATTTCTTTCTTTTCCTTCTGGAATTTCAAATATATGTACATTAGACTGTTTGATATCTTACCACAAGTGTTTAATGCTCTGTTATGTTTTTTCCTTGATTGTGTTTTAAAATGTTTTTATCTAATTTAAAATTACTTATTTTTGAGAGAGAGAGAGAGAGAGAGAAAACAAATGGGGGAAGGGCAGAGAGAGAGGGAGAGAGGATCCCAAGCAGGCTCCACACTGTAAACACAGAATCTGATACGGGGCTTGAACTCACAAACCATGAGATCATGACCTGAGCCGAAATCAAGAGTCAGATACTTAACTGACTGAGCCACCCAGGCACCCCTCCTTGATTGTGTTCTAATTTGGATAATTTCTTTTGGCTTATCTTCAAATTTACTTACACTTTACTAAGCTATGTCCCATTCCAAGAATTTTTTTAATTTTCAAATTTATTTTGAAATTTTTATTCCAGGTATTTTAAATTTCAGATTTACTGAAGGTAACAACAATAACAAAGTCTAAACTCAACTCACATCATGCTTTTTATTTCTAGCTTTTCCACTTGACTCTTGTTTATAGTTTTTATTGCTTTGCTGAGATTTTCCATCTCTTTATGCATGTATTCCTTTATTTTACTAGATTATCTAACATATTAATCCTGGTTATTTTTAAGGGGCTGTCTGATAGTGCAAGCATCCAGATCACCCCTGGGCCTTGTTCTATTGATTGCTTTATCCCTTGATAGTGTTTTGCTTTGTCTTGTTATTTTGTGTGTCTCATTATTTTTTGACTGAGTGCCAGATATTATGTGTAGAATGAGGAGTCTGAGGTAAATAGTAATTATTTTTTGAATGAGCATGGGTCTTCTCATTTCATGGTGCTAGTTTGGAGGCTTGAATTTGTATTGTCAGTAGATAAGTAGATGCGTTTAGGCTTGTTGTCACTGTAGTTAACTCCAGTAAACCACAGACTTCAAATTCCTTCAGCGGTGGACTGCTTTTACCTTGTGCTTACCATGGGACCTGGCATACTGAGGGTTTTTCTCAGTGTTTATGCTTCACATTCAACTTTTAGCAGGCCCTGAACGTTTGCATCATAGATAAGCTCTTTTTTCACACGCTTGCCATTTTACCTTCAGATATAGACTGTCATTTGGTGTGAGGTTTGTGGTGGTGGCCACAGGGAGTTTCTTCATTCTCTTGGTTCAGCTTTAGTCTTCGGTGGGTCCTGTGTCCTTGGGCCCCAGTGATGGGCACTTTCTCAGTATTCCTGTCCCTTTTCCCATTGCAACCAAGCCAAGCTCTGTCTTATAGGTGTGGGAGCCCTTGTGTGAGACATATTTCCCCCACTGCCTTCAGTGGTAAGAGAACACTGCTTTGTATGGGTGCAGGATCCTTGGCTTGAGAGGGTTTCTTATCCCTCCCACAGGAGCAGAGAGCTTTTAGTTCCTTTTCTCTTGAGAGGCAGGGTTCTTTGCCAGGGTTCTGAGAATGGGAGTGTTTCCTGCCTCCCAGCAGCTTTAGGGTTTGTTTCTCATGGAATAAGAGCCTAGTAAATGGGTGAGACTGCATGCTTGTACCGCTGCAGTGGCAGATGTTCAGAACTAGAACACTAGCCCCACTGAAGACCACTCACTCAGGTTTCCTGTTCTTCCCCGAATCTTCCTCAAGAGTGCCTGAGAAAGGTTCGTGAAAATGAACTGGTGAGTGAGTACAGATTCTGCTTGTATGTGCAGTTCCAGGAATTCAATACTGTTTCATTAACTCACACTTGACCTTTAAGAATTTGTTAAAATTTTAGCTCTTTCTTTCTTTCTTTCTTTCTTTTTTTCTTCTTCTTTTTTTTTTTAACCTACTTTATGGCAGCTGCCTTTTCCTTTCTTGCTCTGCCAAAAGAGAAATAGCTTGTGAATTCTATCTCTCCTTTGAGGGGTCTATTAGTCATTGGAATTTCATTCACTTGGTTGCTTTGTGTTGTCAGCTCTCTGATGGGCTCAAGGGAAGTTACAATTGTATATGGCTTATTTGGCTTTTTGTCATTGTTAGGGTGGGATCAATGTTCTCATGTGGCTTTCTATATTCTAGTGAAAGTGGAACTCCAGGAGAGTTTAGCACAGGAAATATTTGTAGGAATATTTATGCATATAATGCATCTAGATTATATGGAAGTAGAGGGCTAATACGGCAGTCTGGGGATAGTAATCGTAGAGCACTGTTACCACCCTGATATGGATTGAATTGTGTCTCTCAAAAAATATGTTGGAGTCCTAATCCTGGGTTCCTATGAATGTAGTCTTATTTGGAAAGATAATCATTGCAGATGTAACCAAGTCAAGACGAGGTCACTAAGGTGGGCCCTAATCCAATATGACTGGCGTTCTTGTTAAAAATGAGAAGAGACGGAAAGAGACACAGGGAGAACACTGTATGAGCACAAAGAGAGAGAATGAAGTGATAGATACAACTGCAAACCAAAGAACACCAAGGATTGCCAGCAAACACCAGAAGCTAGAAAGGGACAAGGAAGGATCCTTCAGGGAGATCATGGTCCAGCTAACACCTTCATTTCAAATTTCTAGTCTCTAGGACTATAAGTCAAATTTTGTTCTTTTAAGCCACTCAATTTATGGTAGTTTGTTATGGCAGTTCTAGGAAACTAATACACACCCTTAGGCCTGAAGGGGCAAGGAGGGACATAAAAAGCTGTGTGGTGCTATAACACCACACAGGGTGACACCCACATAGAATGGATCCAAGAAATAAACACCCTGACCTCTGTCTCTTCTGTCACTTCATCCCTGGGGCTCCTTTTGACTAAACTCGACTGGAAGCCAGAGGGCTAGGGAGCTGGTTTAGGTAGTCCATATAAGTCAGCCTCCTAGGGTAGACAGTAGAGTCGGGAAATCTGGGTGGGAGATATGAGGACTAGAGAAAGACAGCCTGTCCAGGAGAGCTTTGTATGACAGACATTGAAACTTTATAAATTTGTTTCGGGTAGATGGCATGGGGTTATTGGAAAGATCACAGAGTTATAACAAGGTTACAACAGGTTTTGTCCCATCTCCACTGTGACTCACTGTGGCCTTGAATATTTCACTTAACCTTTCTGATCCTCTCTTTTCTCATCCATAGGAGGGGGTTAGACCAGATGACCTTTGTGGTCCCTTTTCAGTTTTGTGTTGTGTTTATGGAATGAATAATCTTACATCAGACAAAAAGATGTCTAAGATAAATTTTCCGAGATTTATAACTTGAAGCTTTTATGATTTTGAGCTATATTCAGTGATGAAATGACCATTGTTGTTGATGATAATTTTACCTTTATTTGACTTGTCTTTAAAATTAAGAAAAAAATGTTTTCATGTCTACCATCTCTTTTTAATGTAGCAAGCAGTTCTGTGAAAATTTTATTGCTTTGGGGCTAAAATTCTTTGTGTGTGTGTGTTTCTAAGAGAAAAGTTGTATTTTTTATTAACGCCATTTGCTTTTGTCAAGGAACTTACCACTTTATCACTTATTATGATATTATCATCATTATTTGCAGCCTTTTCAATTACTCTTTCATCAGAGAGAGGGGGAGGGAGAGAGAGAGAAAAAGAGAGAGAGAGAGAGAGAGGAGAGAGAGAGAGAGAGGGTTTGACCTTCTGTATTCTCTCAGCACTAAGGAGCCAAAGAGTTGCTTATTGATTTTCTTTTGGCCTTCGAAGTCAAAGGTGAAATATGCTTTCAACTCTCTGTTCTTCCACATGGGCTACAGAATTCTTGGTATGGTGATGTCCCTGGGGGCCTTGGTATCATTGATCCAGATGCTAGACTTGGCTTTGAGCAAACATGAAGTCTAATGATCTAGTATTGTTATACATCACAGACAAACCAGACGGAATTAGTTTTCAGATTTCTCTGCAAGGTGAGATTTTTTTCCCCTTGGGTGAGGCCCAATTCAATTCATAGCTCATTCACAAAGGCTTCTTATCACACAAATCCACTGTTGTCATTTTTTCTTCTGCTCTCAAAATATTCTCAGTTAACACTTCATCACAGAAGACCTCTGGAGTCAACTTATTTCTTGAGGCAAGAACCAGGAAAGTTTCTAATATGGTGACATGGGGAAGGATACACTTGTTTAGGGACACACAAAACGACCAAATGATAGACACACGCTTACAAGAATATATGCCTATGTTCTTTTTTTCCATATGTATAAGAGGACTGTAACACATGGATATAAAGTGGATGACTGAGTAGTCAGAAATAACTCTGTAGGGGGTTGCCTGGGTGGCTCAGTCGGTTAAGCCTCTGACTCTTGGTTTTGGCTCAGGTTACGATCTCATGGTCCCTGAGTTCAAGCCCTGTGTCAGACTCTGCACTGACAGTGTGAAGCCTGCTTGGAATGTTCTGTCTCCCTCTCTCTCTGCTTGTCCCCTGCTCTCTCTTTCTCTCTCT
>NC_064811.1:173611521-173662225 GCF_023721935.1 Panthera uncia
AGAGAGGGAGATGGAGAATCTGAAGTAGCTTTGCACTGTCAATGCACAACCTGATGTGGGGCTCAAATTCATGAACCATGAGGTCAGGACCTGAGCTGAAGTCGGAGCTTAACTGACTGAGCCACCCAGGTGCCCCCTGGTATTGTTTTCTGTACATTCACTTTTCTTAACTTAGCCTGCCTCTTAGGAGCTTGGTGATGGCTCCTCTGATACGGAGTAGTGTATGTCAGTGCAAAGGAGGCAATGAAGCAGAGGGAAACACGAGATTCAGGTAAACCATCTCATGGCAGTAGAGAGAGAGAGCCTGTCCATTGGTGAAAGTTTTGTGTTTGCCTCCACAAAGAGTATTTGGAATGTCAGGAGAAAGTTTATGGCCATATCACCCCGAATGTGTCCAGTCTCTGGAATGTCAGGGGAAGGAAGGAAGTCCCAATAAGCTGGGATTCATGCACCAAGGGGGTCTTTGCATAGAAATCTATTTCCATGTTCTTGTTTCTTTTGTAATCCAATGTTTTTTAAGAACACTACCCTGTCAAAGAGGCAGAAAGATTAAGAATCCCTGAATCAGGAAAATAACTGAATAAAGATGTACCTCGGTGACTGATGTCAGTGCATTTACTAGATCCCATGCCAGCAGATAAACTGAGTCTTCAATCAACAAGCTGCACATGATTCAAGGTCATCATGTAGACAAAGTAAAGAGCCGGTAAAGGTTAAAGTGGCCCTGGCACACTCAATATGTGATATATGTACAATATAAATTTTTTGTTACTTGAACTTGGTTTGGTTTCCCGGCTCTACTGGGTAAAGCTTGATACCTACTTCCTTTCTCACACCAAAATAAGTGCAAGAAAGATCTTGCACTTGTTGAAATCTAAAAATATGGATTTACGCAAACACTAGAATAAAGATTTTATGAATTTAAAAATGAATGGGTATGGCTCTTCTAGACATGATATGAAACTTAGAACCACAAAGAAAAGAATAAAAAGATTTGCCTGTATAAAAATAAAAAAATTCTACTTGAGAAAAACATTGTAAGTAAAGGGAAAAGAGAAGAGCCTGGGGGGGGGGGGCGGGTGAGGAACAACAAGAGCACTTGTAACAAAAGGACTCATTTTCCATAATACCCAAAGAGCTCCTGAAAATAGAAAAGACAATGACTATAAATTCAGAGAAAAAAGGACATACACCATAAAGAGGGAGGTCGCATAAAAAGAATGAAGGGAGACACATGCTCACTGAAAGTGAAATATAAAATCAATGGACAGATGATCATTTTATCCCCACTGGATTGGCAAAGATGAAAACATTTGATAATCTCCTCAGCTGGTGAAGATATATGCAAACAGATATCCGTGTACGCTGTTGTTTGTGGGAGAACATACTGGCACAAGTGTTTGAAGATAAATTTGGCACTATCTATATAAACCTAGAATGCTCACTTCCTTTGACTCACCATCTCTACTTTTATGAATTTATTTCATCGATAAACTCACATAAATATGCAAAGTTATATGTACAGGATGTTCCTTGCTGTTTTCTAATAATAACAGCATCAAACACACAGACACTAAGAAATAGCCTAAATGCCCATCAAAAGGTGGCAGTGTGCATTCATTATGGTACATTATTAATACTGTGGTTTATAGCTATGAAAATGAAGTAGAGGTATATGTATTAATATGGAAAGCTGTCTAATATATATAAAGTTGCAGAATAGTATATATAGAGTGATCCTATTTGTGTTAAAAAAATTACTCAGAATATTTCCAACACATGAAGCTGTGGGCATGATTATCCCAGTGGTGTAGACTGGTGGGTTGAGATGCTGCATGGGAGGAGGGTGGAGGAAGATTGGAGAATTGCAGAATCTCCCCACCCACTCCCACTTTCTCTACTGTTTTATTTTTAAATTTTAAATTTATAAAATATTTTGAGAAACATTCATAAATTTTTTAATTTGAGAGAGAGAGAGAGAGAGAGAGAGAGAGAGAGAGAGAGAGAATCTTAAGCAGGCTCCACCTCTAGCATGGAGACAGACACGGGGCTCAATCTCACAAACCGTGAGATCATGACCTGAGCCCAAATCAAGAGTTGGATGCTTAACCCATTGAGTCACCCAGGTGCCCCGATAAATGTTTTGTAAGAAGGGATTACTTACCAAGAAAACAACAAATGCCTGTCTCATAGATTAGATATTTCCATTTATGTGATGTTGAGAGGTTGGAGAAGGACCTATTAAGGTAAGATTGGTGGCTCACCAAGATCCCCCTTACTGCTTGCATTTTTGGAGAAGGATAGACTGGTCTTTAAGGCAGCAGTCTCTTGATGTCACTGAGGCTACGATAGAATCTCAGTTCTACTGTTTATTAGCTTTGTCACCTGGACAAGTCACTTCACCCTTCTGGGAGAAAAATAATAGAGTCTGCCCTGAATGATGCATATAAAACAGATAGCAAAGTAAATTGCATTATTTGGGTTAATTCAGTGGAAAACTGTGAAGAATTTGTTGTATGTTTTAATTTTCAAGGTGTTTTTACTACCATTATCTTATTTGATTCCCCTAACAGTTTAGTGAAGTAGGTATAGAATGTATTCATCCTTCTTGTTTTACAGGTAAAAGTAGAATACAGAAAGGGTCTTGTCTGAGTTATGGAGGTAATAATAGGAACATATTGAGGACTCCTGACTCCTATTTTAGACCTTTCCAGTACATCTCAAAGCCTGTAGAGCATTACTGGGCAGCATTAAATAAAGAGAATAAGAAATTTCATGTGGTTAGAAGCCAGTACAGCCTTCATAGGGTATGGGTGGGATGGTCTCCTATAGAGGCCGTTACCAATTTCCCCTCAGCTTTGTGTGTTGTGGGAAATCAGATAAATGAACATCTTGAATAGGAAACAGCTAGGCATCTTGCATCTTGTTTCAGTTTGCCATTCTGTGACTTTCCCAGATGGAGGTTGTTTCCTTCTGGATTCGGGGGCATTTGATTTGACTATGTCTGTGTGGAATGGAAGCTGCCATGTCCCAAGCACCAATATCCACCCTGGGCTCAGACACATATTTCTTTGGCTTAGGGTTATTGACTAGTTTGGGACTAAGGGCAGTGCTATAGACTGTATGTTTCTGTCCCCTCCAAATTTCTATGTTGAAATCCAACCCCAGTGTGATGGTATTAGACAGTAGGGCCCTTATGAGGTGGTCAGGTCACAAGGATGGAGTCCTCATAAATGAGTTTAATGCCCTTATAAAAGAGAACCCAGAGAGTTCCCTTGTCCTTCCACAATGTGAGGTTGTAATGAAAAGGTGGCGGTCCATGAACCAGGAAGCATGCCCTCACTAGATAACTGAATCTGCTGGCAACTTGATCCTGGACTTCCCAACCATCAGAACTGTGAGAAATAAACTTGTTTTGTTGGATAAATCACTCATCCTATGGCACTTTTGTTATAGCAGCCCAAACTAAGGCAACATAAGAGAACTTTAGAATTAGTTTTTTGGAGATAAGATTGTAGCCAAAGGAGTATGTATAGAATTGGGGAAAATGTTAGTGACTTTTAGGCGGTGATAATATTTGTGCTACCTAGGGAAAAAAAGAGTAAGAATTTGGGGATGTATCATTCTTTAATTAGAGTCTTTGAGACAGACCTACCTGAATCTTCCTGAGCAGAGGAAAAAAAATCCTCTATTTTCAGAGTGAAAGGAAAGAAGAAAAGGCTGAATTAGCTTCTCATTCCGTCTAAACATCCTTTCAGTAGTTTTTGTCAAGCATCTGCAAGTTGACATAACGTTGAGCCGTTCAATCTGGTTTTAAATTGTTCTGTTAAATGCCAGACAACTTTTGTCACAGAAGCTGTCCCCCCTCCTTCAGAATGATTGTCTATAATTAAGGAGGAAACCAGAAAATAATGATAGGGTTCTCTTTTGCTTTTCTAATAGCTTTCTTATTAAGTATGTCTGAAAAAGCTACTGAGATGTTGATTTCCCACGTAACCAAAAGAAGTCAGCCATTATATAATTATTTCTTTTTAAAGACTACAAAGAGAGACGTATGAGAAGTGCTTTCAACGGGCTAGAGACACCATGAAGCACAAAGAAAAAATTCCTTTCTGACAAAGAAAAAAAAAAGCAGTGAATGGATTAGGTATCAAAAAAATGTCTTTGCCAACAACCTTGAGGCGCCAATGCCTATCAACCATGGTGTGGTTGTTGGAAGTGTGCTTGTGGCAGGAAGGAGAGATCAGGAAGGAGGGCATGTGGAAGAGAGCCATGGGGCTGTGGGTAGAACAATGGTATTCATGCCTTTTAATTAAGCCCTCACTTATGGAAAGATTCCTCACTTATATTTTTGCTATTGGAGGAGACCGACATGTTTACAGGCTGAGACTTGATTCAGATCCCTGGTGATGTCATCACTGTTAGTCATATGTGTTGGGAAGGGGTGAGGACCAGGTTCTAAATGCCCAAATTCTCAACTACCACTTATTACTCTACCGGGTGCCTGAAGGATTGTGATAAATAGGGGGCAGGGTGGGTTTCCTTCCCTGTTTACTGTCGTCTTTCCTCCTTCCTTCCTCCCAGACAGAGTACAGAGAGACCTTGTAGTATGGTTACCCATTGAAGTGAAAGGCAGCTGATACTAACAAGGACAAGGTTTGTTTGTCTTGCAGATGTTTTATTCTGAAAACTCTGAGGGGCAGAGATGCCTATATATCCCAGAGGTTCCTTTTGGCCAAGGCCAATGTTATGAACAGCTGAGATTCATTCCCAGATTCCACCATAACTTCCTTTCTGGTAATGTGTGTTTCTCCTCTTTAGGTCTTCTCTCCCTTGGAGCCCATTATGGACCTTTCAGGTTGGTCTGATGCCATGCTGAGGAAATCAGAGCTAATCTAGGAGAACTTTTGTACTAGTCCAGCATAAACTTGATCCTTTTCTACAGCACCCCACTTTGATCATGGAGCCCATTTTGTGCTTTATTCATATAGGAGTTACTCCTCCTTGAAGGTGGATTGATGAGCAGGGTAGGGCCAAGGGAATGGCTTCAAAAAGTGATAGTGTGTGGCCAGTGATGATCTTGAAACATCTCCTTAGCATCTCAGATCATGTTATAGTGGAAAGAGCCTGGGCTGGAAGACCTAGATTATAGTCCTAGACTGTAACCATATTACTTCCTCAAATCTCAATTTCTTTGTTCACAAAATGGGGTGGGGGAAGGATAAATTATTTAGTATTTAAGATTCCTTGAATTTAAAAGTAGTTTGCATGAATTAGCTGTATTTATCATACAATAATGGGATATTGGATTAGGAGAATAATTAGGGATCATTGGAAATACTATGATCTAATTTCCTGTGAAGAAAGTTTTCTTCTGTGCAACATCTCTAATAGATGATCATTCAGTATCCATTTGAATGTTTCTGGGACTAGGAGCATGTTGCATCACAAGTGAGGCATTTTCAAAATTTTTTTTTTTTAACAACTTCTTTATCACATGGCAAAATGTGCAGCTCAGTAATATTCAGTCATTGGTCTAATTCTTGCTGTTTCAGGAGTTCTACTGTTTCAGGAGTTCTATTTTATGTGTCAGCTTGGCTAGGCCCGGGTACCCAGACATTTGGTCCAACACCAGTCTAGATGCTGCTGTGAAGGCATTTTATAGATGAGATTAACATTTAGATTAGTAGACTGTGAGTAAAGCAGATTACTGCCCCCTCCATAGTGTGGGTGGGCCTCATTCAATCAGTTGAAGGCCTAAAGAAAATACAGGCTGAGGTTACATGTGCCTTCAGACTGTCTTTAGACTCAAGCCACAACATCAAGTTTCTCTTGGGTCTGCAACCTGCTAGCCTACTCTGCAGATTTTGGGCTTGTCAGATTCCACAATCACAGAAGCCTCAGGAAGGGAGAGTATGTGGCCAATGATTATCTTGAAACATCTCTATCTATCTATCTATCTATCCATCCAGTTTATATATATGTTCTGTTTCTCCAGAGAATCCTGTCTAATATACCCAGTCAGGTCTTCAAATATTTGAAGAAGGCCTCACATGCCATATTAAGCTGGGTCCCGAGAATGGGTAGATAGTTTGATGTACCTCTTTCTGGGCAAATAAGAGCAAACTTACCCCTGGATTCAGGAGAGGTAGAGACAAAATGCTGAGAGATTAAAGAGAAAAGAAAGAATGCAAAGGACTGAAGGTGTTCGCACAGAGCTTGGCACCTATTAGATCCTCCTTTATCTTATTTTTAAAAAATGCTTATTTATTTTGAGAGAGAGAGAGAGAGAGAGAGAGAGAGAGCGAGCAGGGGAGGTGGAAAGAGGAGAGACAGAGAATCCCAAGCAGGCTCCCTGATGTCAGGGCATAGCCCGATGCAGGGCTTGAACCCGTGAACCATGAGATCATGGCTTGAGCCAAAACCAGGAGTCAAACACTTAACCTACTGAGCCACCCTTGTTAGATCCTGCTTTAAAATGAGAGCTGTTCTAATTAATAAAGAAAGAAGCACCAGGCCAGGAAAGACAATCATCCCCACCAGTGTCCTCTAACATTTGTAGAGCTTGTTGGGCTATCACAATATTTGCTTTCACGCTTGGGAGATAATTGGCACTTAGCTGTTACAGCAGCAGCAGCAGCAGGGGAAAAAAAAAACCATGAGGAAGAGGGCAGGTCTGGTTCTCATCTGCTAGATCCGGCACATGCCCATGTGAATGAAAAATAACAGCGATGCGATGGCTCAGCGCCTGGACATCTGTTGTCACCCTGTCTGGTAGCTGTGCTTTCTTCCTTAAGCATGAATGAGGTGACTGAGGGGGAACTGGAAAATCTTTGCAGTGTGGGAGCCAAGGACAGCGCGCTCCAGGCAGCACTGAAATCTGCCTGAGGTCTGATTCTTTGTGTGGGAGCTTATACCGGGCGTGGGGACTGTGGTGATTTTTGCTGGTACTTCCATGATGGACTCCCCCTGCCCCAATTGTGTCTGTGGTACCAACACTTTGAGAATATGATAGAAAAACAATTAAATGACAATCTTACAAGTCCACGGCCCAAGCACAACTGTTTGGAGTTTTTTTTTCATTTTTACCCACCTGCAGATATACTTTAGTGTAATTATAATCAGTGGATGAATAGAATTTTGTATTGTATGTTTTTTTCACTTAACATTCTACAATAAACATGTTCTTATATTGCTTCTCTCTCTTCATCAGTACTTTTTTTTTATAGCTGTGGTATTATGGTATTTCGGATCTGATGTATCATGGTTAACCATTGCTCATTGTTAAACATTTCCAGTGTTTGTTATAGAAAGACCCTACAATGAATATCTTTTTGTATAGAGCTTTTTTTCCTTCTTTTGAATAACTTCCTTCAGCAATTCCAGAGAATGAGTCAAGAGATGTGAATATTTTAATGTCTTGATATACAGCTGACCCTACAACAACATAGATTTGAACTGTGCAGTTTCACGTACACGCAGATGTTTTCTACAGGACTGTAGACATATTTTCTCTTCCTTATGATTTTCTTATTAGCATGGTCTTTGCTCTAACTTACTCTATTGTAAGCATGCAGTAATATAATACATATAACATACAAAATATGTGTGAATCGACTGTTTATGTTCTCAGTAAGGCTTCCAGTGAACAGTAGGCTATTAGTTAAGTTTTTTTTGGGGGGGGTCAGGAGTTGTATGTGGATTTTTAACTTTACAGTTCAGCACCCCCAGGGTACCTGGCTGGCTAAGTTGGATAAGCTTCCGGCTTTGGCTCGAGTCATGATCTCACAGTTCATGAGTTCGAGCCTCGCGGTAGGCTCTATGCTGCAGAGCCTGGAGCCTGCGTTGGATTCTCTGTCTCCCTCCTTTATGCTTCTTTTCTGCTCATGCTCTGTCTCTGTCTCTCTCTGTCTCAAAAATAAATAAACATTAAAAAAAATTTACAGTTCAGCACCCCAACCCCTATGTTGTTTAAGGGTCAATTGTATGTTGCTAATTGTCTCTTAAAAGGGTTTGCATTGGTATAAGTTACAAAAACAATGTGCAAATTTGTCACTTCTGTCAGAATATTGCCAGATTGAGTATTATAACAAATAAGAGTAAAATTCTAATGTGGTTTCCTTTTCTTTTTTTTATTAACAAAGGTAACCATTTTCGATAAATTACTTATAGATTACATTTCTTCCTTTGTATATTGTCTGTGCCTTTGGTGGGTTGGCATGTTGATTTTTACAGATTAATTTATTTTATTTTATTTAAAAAAATTTTTTTTTAACGTTTATTTATTTTTGAGACAGAGAGAGACAGAGCATGAATGGGGGAGGGTCAGAGAGAGGGAGACACAGAATCTGAAACAGGCTCCAGGCTCTGAGCGGTCAGCACAGAGCCCGACGCGGGGCTCGAACTCACGGACCGTGAGATCATGACCTGAGCCGAAGTTGGCCGCTTAACCGACTGAGCCACCCAGGCGCCCCTTACAGATTAATTTAAATGAGCTCTTTACATATCAGTCATAATCGGTAGAAATATTTATCCAGTGTATTATTTTTAATTTTATCTTTATTATTTCTTTTTGCGTAAAAGTTAAATTTTTTCTTAATCTTAGTGGGCTTTCAAATTCTTTATTGTCTTACTAAGAATAACCCTTTGAATCAATCCCATGTTGTCTTGAGCTTTTTTGTTTTAATCCATGACCTGAACTTGGTAAAATGTTGCCAAACTTTTGAGAGCATTTTGATATTGAAGTTCAGTTCTGGTTTACAGTGGTTCTGATGATCCCAAACTCAGCTAACCAAAAAACAAAAAAATTCAAAAATAAGCTTTGGCTCATTTTATTATTCAGAACACACAATTAATAGTTTAGTTTTTGAACTATGGAGTGCAGTTTATTCCCATTTTTGTGCTACACAGAGTGCTTGAAGTCTTTGAATGGTTTTAGTATCTTTCATGTGTGCTCCATATGTATTCTCCACAAAGGGAATATATCTTTGAAGACAGGGTTTATGTGCTCCATTTAGTTGGTGTTTAACCCAAGCCTGAGTAATTGCCAGCTGTATCGCCTGGGATGCCCTTCAACCTGGTTACTGTCAGGGTCAACACCTGTCATGGCCCTGAAGCAGCTATTGGTTTAGGGCTTCCATTCTAGCCAATTCGTTTGTGTCTTGCCTCCCTCCCACATAGCAGGACAGGAACTCTGCCTCAACTTGGTGGGCCTGAATTTGGCTCTCCTCTGCTCTTCTGGGCTAAGGCCAAGAGTCTGCTATTCCCAGAAAAGGCTATGGTTAATTTGCAAGTAAGCTCCAGAGTGGAAGGTTGGAAGACACTGCCCAATGGTGTATTCCGCTCATAGTGTCTCCTTTGTAAGTATGTTACTCAGTTGTTGACAATCTGGGAATCCTTTCATATCTTAGCCTGTAGACCTTCTTAGAACTCTATGGTAGCAGGATATAGTTGTGGCTCAGACTGATAGCAGGCTCCCAAAGTGTTCTATAGTTCAAGTTAAGATTTTCAGAGACTGTAGTAAGCAGGTCCAGCCCCGGTTGGAGTTAGTACCTGCCTTCTGATGGGTAAAGACAAAGATTCTGAGTTCTCTGGGGGTTAAATTACTCATTGATGGGCAGGTTGCTGAGTCTTTTTTTTTTTTTTTTTTAAATAAGCTGTATGCCCAACATGGGGCTTGAACTCTTGACTCTGAGATCAAGAGTTGCATGCTCTACTGACTGTGCCAGCCATGCATCCCTGAGTCATGGTTCTTGATTGAGTGGGGAAAGGAGAAGAGCAGCATCTAGATGAAGCAAGATTCAAGGTCCTGGAGGGAGTAGGTTTCTACAATCAGGGGTGAGGCTGTAATTCAAAGCCCAGATAAATGGTCTGGATTTAGAAAGACTCTGATTTCCAGCAGGGAATTGGAAACAGTGAGAACCTAAGAACTTGACAAAAGTAGAGTCAAAAAAAAGTAGTCAAAAAAGTAGAGACAAAAGCTGGAAGCCCACTGGAGAGGGTAAAAGGACAAGTTGGTGCTCATAGAAGCTCACCCAGGAACTCTGAGTAGCAGGGAAAAAATTGCTTACTTGGTCTTGCCCTTTTTCTCTGCTCAGGCTGTCTCTTTTGCTGATCTGCCTCATTGGATTTTTTGGCAAGGACTTACACTCAGACTCCTGGGGGAGCATTTTAGCTCTGGGCTTCCTAGAGGAGGTGTCAAGGCTTGCCCTCCTTTCCAGACTGGATTATATGCCCCTGTCTATGTACTTCCGTACTACTCTGTGAAGATTCCTAACAATGCTCTTACCACCTTTTTTTATCATCATCATCATCATCATTATCATCACCACCACCATTATTCAGTTTTCAAGACAATATTTAACTATGAAGTATTTCTTATAGAATAAAGCAGAAAAATAATATAGAAAATACCCATTAGCCTGCCATCCAGATTTAGCAAATGTTAATATTCTTTTTATTAGGTTTTATAAAGAAATAAAACATTATAGATACAGCTAAAGTCCCACCTCTCCATCACATCTCTCCTTCTCTCTTTGGACAGAGGTCAGCACAAAATGATTCTCCATATCAGGATGTGAGTCTCTGGAGTGTGTATTCTTAGAGGTAGCAGCATATCTTATTCATCTTGAATTTCTAGCTAATAGTCATGCATAATGCGAACTAGGGATAAATAAATATTCAAACAATGAAAGAAAGAATGGATGGCAGAGTATTTATTATTATTATTATTCTATCCTTCACTGTATCTAATAGGGGCTCTATAAATGTTTGATGAGTTGCAGAATAGAAAAAAAAATTCGGTCTCTTACTGAGGATAATTTCCCCTGTTTTCTCATGCTTCTTTCTCTTTTGTGTTGACTAATAGCATGCATATGCCTCTAGCTCTTACAAAGAGATAATGTTTGGACATCTTTAGGCTTTGCAAATCTGTGACACAGAAACATGATCTACTCTGAGGAACTTACAATGTATACAAAGACCAACTTGATTTCCTCAGAATTAATCTTGGATGCAAAAGAAAAAGGAGAGAAAAGAAGAATATATGTGAAGGCATGTGATGTTTCCAGGAAGAAATCAACTAAATTAAAAAATATCTTTATTTTTGAGAGAGAGGGAGAGCGAGAGCGAGTGGGGGAGGGACAGAGGGAGAGAATCACAAGCAGGGTCTGCTCTCTCAGCACAAAGCCTGATGTGGGGCTCGAACTCACAAACTGTGAGATCATGACCTGAGCCTAATTCAGATGCTTAACTGACTGAGCCTCCCAGGCACCCCAAGGAAGAAATCAACTAAATTAATGTCATTAGAAACTATCTGTGTTTACGCTGAGTGGAAAATATTGTAGACTACCATTTCACATAATCCATTATCAGAAAATGCCAGCCCCAATAACTTGATAAACACAGGTGTGGAAGCTTACACAAATAAATGCACACACTCTGTTCATTTGTGTCTCTCCTTTTTGTGTGTGGCTCCATAAAATGTCTTGGGAGACTTTTACGGACTTGGATGTATAGTGTAGAAAAACTAGACTTTTAGCTCTTATTATAGGAAGCTTCTCAAGATAAATTTACACAACCAGTCCTACAAAATGCACATTTTTTCCACAGGATACTGGAAGTCTCTTCCATGCTTCCATGTATTCTTAACCACCTGCTTTCTTGGTTGAAGGATATTGATGTTTCCATACAAATTTGGAGCAAAGGCTTGGTTTTATTCATTTTGTCCTCTGAATGAGTGATGGTTTTCAAAATGAACATACTGAACAGCAAATTATTATCCCATTAAGGGCCTAAAATTATAGACAGCTGAGCCAAACCTGCTACCCACTCTTTTTTTCTGGATACAGCCTAACAAACTAGCTACAAATTCCAGATGATCAATTTGCCTACCTGTAATGGTAATTTACAAAACCCAGCATTTCGCTTTAAAGCCATTGAGAGGCAGTCTTGAATGAAAAGCTTTGCTTCAAGCACTCTTTGGCAAAAAGCCTTTTACTAGGGCTCTTGCATTTTTCATGGTTTTGATGTCCAGCCTCACCAGTTCCTTTTTCTTTTAAGTTTATTTTTTAAAAATTTATTTTGAGAGAGAGAGAGAGAGACAGTGCGCAAGCAGGGCGAGGGCAGGGAGAGGAGACAGAGAATCCCAGGCAAGCATGGCACTCACTGTCAGCACAGTACCTGATGGGGTCGCTTGATTCCTACAAACCTTGAGATCATGACCTGAGCCAAAATCAACAGTTGGGTGCTTAACAGACTGAGCTACCCAGGCGCCCCATCAGCAGTTTGCGATATCAGAAAGGAGTCCTCCACTGTTGGTTCCACTACCACATTGACCATTAGTACATCGTCTCTCTACATGAAATGTAGTCAGCGTCCAGTACCTTTTGCACAATACATGTGGCCATGAGGGATGCATGATCATATCCATTATCTCATTTATTAATTAACTCATTCAACATTTTCTGAGTACTCACTAATGTTCTAGGCATCAAGACAAGAACTAAGGATTAGAAGTTGAATAAGAAACAGTCACTGCCCTCATGGAGCTCACAGCCTAGCAGGAAAGAGAGACACATAAAAAAAAGGAGGCAATGCGATGGCCTGTAATAGAAACAGAGACAAGGTGCTACCATTAGGTCTATATTGATTAAGCAGCTTCTGAAGAACATAAGGAGCCCTTCTATCAACCACGTTTCCTCCATTCTTACAGTCCATGGTGTTGTGTAATTGTTGTCTTCAAAGGTAAATGAACACCAATTCACGATGGAAAGAACCCAGGAATTCCGGGTTCCCAACATTCCCTTCATGCTCCTCGACATAGTATACTCCAAATGAATTGGATTTGCTCATTAGGCACAAATACACATTGCCCTGACTTCCTTCTGCTCATGCTTTCTCCTGTTCTTGGTCTGCCTCCTACCTGTTGCTTTACTTAGAAATCTGACGTAGTTCAAGGCCACGCCCACTTTGCTCTGAGCCCCTGGAGGACTTGGAGCCATGAAGCCTAGGGCACAGAACATGTGATTGTGCTGGAGTGTTTGAAGTCCATCTGAGTCTCCACAGTGGACTGTGAGCTCCCCAGGGGCTCTTAGTCCCTAGGAGAGCATAGAGTGGCTCAATGCAATTTCCAGTAACCACTTGTTTACAGAATAGGAACCTTTTGATACCAAGGAGAGAAAATTCAATTCAGATTTTCCTGGTTGAACTGTTATCAGGAAATCCCCTAGATTCACGGTTTGAATTTCATCACCTTTAAAGTGAGGAATGTTTACAAGCCTAATTATAAAGTCCCCTTGTCTGGAAACCTGACCTGAAGGGGTATCAAAAAGCTTTCTTTCTGTGTTCTGATTTTTTAGGACATAAATATTCCAATGAATTTGATACCTGGCCAGAAAAAATAGAAGCCTCTAATTAGATGGGGGAGATGTGCCTCCAAACAGAGGTTTTGACTCACAGATCCACAGTTACATGCATTGTCTTGGAATGGACTTGTCATTAGCCTGACCTGTGCAGCTGTGGCAGAGGTTCATTCTTTCAGCTGAGAGGGGTTCTATTCCTGAGAACTGGTGGGTAGAGGCAGGATCCTTCATCCTGTAGATCCTGACGTGATCTTGATTGTGATTTGTTGGGGTCATGAAATCCGGGTCCCTGATACCTAGTAACCTCACAGGGATTTGGTAACCTTCCTCTGAGTTGGCATTTTCATAGTTAGCACAGTAACAATTTGATAAATTATAATGAGAAGTCAATTCCATTGTGGAATTGAAAAGAAATATACATGGTTTTTAGCTGCAGAGTCTTACAATTTAATAGGGGAAAAGGCAAGAAAAACACATTTCAAAGGCATGAAAATGGAAAACAGACACTTAAAAATTCTATCCAGCTTTTGGTACTCTGCACTTCGGTCCTGGCTGAGCCAGGTGGTCACTCAAGTCAGTGGGTCTGGGCACCTGGAACATCAGCTGGGGACCATCTTCATTTGGTCCTGTGATGATGTTAGGCTCCACAGACAGTCCCAGTTTTCTTTTTTTAAAATAAAAATCTTTTAATGTTTATTTTTGAGAGAGAGACAGAGTCTGAGTAGGGGAGGGGCAGAGAGAGAGGGAGACACAGAATCTGAAGCAGGCTCCAGACTCTGAGCTGTCAGCACAGAACCTGAGGTGAGGCTCGAACTCTCAAACCATGAGATGGTGACCTGAGCCAAAGCCAGATGCTTAACTGAATGAGCCACTCAGGCGCCCCCCAGGCAGTCCCAGTTCTGAGGAAGCCAAAGGCATCACAGCATAATAATGGGTCCAAGCTGGTATTGTGTTGCAGAAATCCCTTGATTGATTTTACTGGCATTTAAAGGCATATCCAAGAGTAGATATAGGTGAGAAAGATATGTGGGCATCAGCAGGCATGGTGGGTGGTGATACTGACCATGTTTGGTTTGGATTATCTCATAACCAGATCTTGGGATAATGGTCCTGATCCAAGTGGGAGACATCTGCAAGGTTAGATCAAATGTCCATGGATGTAAAGGCTCAAAGCATGGGGCCCAGGATTCCAGGTAAGGGGTTAAGAAATAGAATTTGGGTCGATAGGTAGAAAGAATCTTCCACGGTTTCACAGAATGGTGAACTTTAGTAGGGTTTTGGAAGAAAGAAGGAATATCTTTATCAAGAAGATGGACACATGTGAAGCAAAGGAAAATGACGAGTGATTCTTATCCTGCTGAGTGAGAAGACTGGTCCACGTGTGGCTCTGTCTTGGGGAAATCTGAGACATCAGCCCTGGTGCCTCAGGGATGACCTGGAAGTCAATGGATCAGGGTGACATTGTCATGCTAGTAACGGGACATTTTACTTCTCATTTCAAAACCACTGTCGGGGATTATTTATTCATCTTCCTTGGCAGTCGGCAAGAGTTGGCAACCCCCTTGGCATGGCATAGTCATAAGGGAGTCTTGGAAATCTGTTGCATTTTAAAAATTGCATTTGAAATTCTGAGATATTTTAATCAGTTTAGGATCAATCTACCTCCCAAAAAGAGGATGCAAATTTGAAAACCATGTCATTGTAGCTCTTTAATAGCTAATTATGCTATAGGCAAGGAAATGGTTAGGCAGTGACTGTTAGAATGAATAATGACATGAGATGAAATACAAAACAAATCCATACCAGTTTTATTGGATTGGAAGTAAGAGACAGAGACAGGATGAAAATTTACCCAAATCTGATTAGGGAAATAAACCCTCAGACAGAGAAACGATGGATGGTGTGAGCTGATTAACTTGAGCCCCATTGGGAGGGAAATACCCTTAGACAATGCACCACTGAATTTCAGAGCTGGAGAGGGCTCAGACATTAAATCCAGATATGCTCATTTTTACAAATGAGAAAAATGAGGCTCAAAGGAATAAACAACTTGACAAAGGTCCTCCCAGCTAATAAGGGATAGGGTTAGAACTTGAATCCACATCTTCTGACCATTAAAAGGTTTTGAGGCAATTTGATGAATCACAGTGCTTAGCCCATGGATAGGCCTGACTGTCAGAAGTCCTCAATAAATATCTGTCAGGCTATGAGTCAGTTCTCCTTGCCATCTAAATCCCTTTGTCACTTGTCAAACAGTTGGGTTACCAGTAGGAGAGCAGCTAATACCGTGTACCATCCTGTGCCCTTTATTCTTTTCAGGTGTGGCAGGCCCCTGAGCTGAGTGTTGGTTCCCTTGGTTCTCAGAGAAAGCTCTCCATCTTGAAGCTGACTCATTTGACTTGGTTCCATGTGCATCTGCCTTGAAGAGCCCCCAGTGGGCTTGAGCTGTTGTCAGCTCAGAGAGCAAATGTAGAAAACCGAGCCACTCCTGTTCCTTCTCATTCTCACCTGGGCCCAGGGTGCTTCTCAGCAGTGCTCAGAGCTGCCACTTCCTCCACGCTACAGCCAGGGAGCCTTCAGTTATGTTTGCCTTTCTGCGTCCTTTATTTTGTATGTGGAATCAGTGTTAAATTCAGATTCTTCTTAATCTATGCATCCCAATTACCCCTTCTTGTATTTCTTCAGCCACTGCTTTAGATCAGGAACGAATTGTTTCCTAAGCAACATCTCTCACCATGGACAAAATAATTTTCTCTGCCATTGATCTGGCTATAGCATCTTTTTCATTAGGATTGAATGTGGCTTTCCACTCCCTTTTAGATCAAGTGTAAGATTTTATCACACCCCTTTTCTTTTCTTGTCAACTTTTATTTTGAATTTCAATATCTTTCAGTCTTGGAATGAAATATGAATCTATGGAAATGCTTGGGACTCACAGGGAGTAAAATGTGGGCATGTTAATATCAAAGCAGGCTCAACCCACAGTGGCTGGTAAATTTCTTTTCTAGTCCAGGAGCCTGAAATATAATTATGTATTTTTTGTCATTTCTTAAAAGGGACCTCTAGAAAGTGAAAAGCAGTTAGCTTTCTATTTATGGCACCTTATCATCTTTGTTTTGATAAAAAATGCCTTATTTTAAAAAGATTTAAAGTAGCACTTTACTTTCCATGCATCTGTTTTGTGCGTGTGCGTGTGCGTGTGCGTGTGCGTGTGTGTGTGTGTGTGTGTGGCTGAAGATGCTTTTGGATTTCTGGAAGGTTTTTAGTCTCTAGACATGTACATTGGAATGCAAAATGCCTAAGCCTTTCCCAAGATGACACTTCTTTAATTATAATGGTCAAAACAAAAATTCTGAGGTTTTGGTTTCTGGTTGAAGATGAAGGAGTGGGTGAAGAAGTGTTGGAAGCTGGCCACGTAGCAGGCGGGCGGCAATTAGAGGTGAGGACGCCCAGCACACTTGATATACTCAGGGGAGGTTTGTGATGACACATAGCCCTGGCCCAAATTTTGCTTTTCCCTTTAATGTATCCCAAATGCTATTTCATTAAGTAATTCTGACAGTATTTATTAAGGATCAACTGGATTCTGTATCAGGTGCTAGGGATTGGAAATGGAATAATATCCTACTTTACATTGTAAACACAGATCAATTTCAGATGGATTGCAGATTTTATTGTGAAAGATAATGCTGTTTTTAGGGTAGAGGTAAATATTTTGTGATCTTAGAGTAGGCAAAGTTATTTTAAGTTTATTTATTTTGAGAGAGAGAGAGTGCAAGAGGGGGAGTGGCAGAGAGAGAGAGAGAGAGAGAGAGAGAGAGAGAGAGAGAGAATCCCAAGCAGGTTCCATGCTGTCAGCAGAGTCCGAAGTGGGACTCAAACCCACAAACTGTGAGATCATGACCTGAGCTAAAATCAAGAGTCCGATGCTTAACTGACTGAGCCACCCAGGCACCCCAAGGAGTTTTTTAAGAACAGGACGCAAAAAAGGAAAAAGAATAGACAAAGGGATAAAACAAAACCACTATATTAAAAAAATTCTGTTCACCAAAAGACACCATGAAGAGAGTGAAAATGTAGGTGAAAAAGATATTTGCCACACATATATTCCCCTAAGGACTCATATTCAGAATTTATAAAGAACTCTTATAAACCAGTAAGAAAAAAAAGAAATGCAATAGAAAAATCCACAAAGTGCTTGAATAGGGAATTCACAGAAGAGGATATTGAAAAGGTTCAATAAATGTGGGAAAATTTGCTCAATGTCATTAGTCATCAGGGAAAAGCCAGTTGAAGCCACAATGAAATACTAATGCATATACACCAAAATGGCTAAAAATGAAACAGACAAAAATATTTAAAAGTGGTGAAGATGTAGAGCAGTTAGCACGCTTACATGCTGTTTCTGGGAGTGTAATTTGGAAACCGTTTTGGAAAACTGCTTAGTACTATCAACTGACAAAACTTTTAACTCTGATCCAGAAATTTCAGTCCTAGGTAGACTGAACACACACACCCAGCAGATAAGTCATCGTAAGGGCTGAATGAGGGGTAACTAGGAAGAAAGGCAATGCATACGGAAGGTGCAGGCTATTCTTTTGAAGGACTTGGCCGGTCAGGTGGGAGAGATGGGATAGCAAGAAGGCAACTCTAGGTTAAGGGAAGGCTTTTGTAAGAGAGATGTGATCAAGAAATAGGGGTTAAAAACATAGGAGAGATGAGAATTAATTTGTGAATTCAGTCTCAGAAGAGATCTTGCTTAGACATGGGCATCTTGGCCTTTGTTTTCCCACAGTGACGAGGTCTGGTATGGCCTTGATAATGGGTGACCGTAATCAAGGGCTCTTCTTTTGGACACCAAGACCAGAAGGATGATGGCAGCTGCAGGACAGGAGAGGAAGACCAGGAGAAGGATGCTAATGTTTCCAGTGGAATTAAGGCTAGTGAACAGGTGGCCAGGGAGGAGGGTACAAGAGAGGCTCAATGGTAATAGAACGGGGAAGCATGGATTCCAGAGGAGGGGGTATTTTTACACATGGGTAAAAGAGGGAAGTCTTGAAAAGGTGTAAGGAGAAGGAATACAGCAGAATCTAATGCTAATCATGTGCATGAAGAGTTTCAGAAAAAAGAACAGGCTGCACTTTAGAGGGTTCTCCAAAGTGATCCCATAATCATGCCAGCACCTTGCATAAGAGGAAGGCATTTGGCTTCTAAGAATAGGTTTCTCAGTGCAGTTCACAGAGCAGCGGGCAAGAAAAACAGTCAAACAAAGAAGGGTCACACTAAGCTGTAGGCTCCTTGAAGGCAGACACTGGGCTTTATCTGCCTCTGTCCATTGCAGCACTTGGGGTGTCTGTGTAGTGCACCTTCCCATATGAATGTCATGTGTGTGCGTGTATGTGTACATATGTGTATATGTATATACACACATGTGAGTGGGCATATATATGTCTGTATATGTATATAGGATTATATACACATATATAATCTCATTTGGATTTCTTTTTTTTTTAAGTTTACTTATTTATTTTGAGAGAGAGAGAGTGAGCATAAGTAGGGGAGGGACAGACAGACAGAGGGAGAGAGAATCCCAAGCAGGCTCCACGCTGTCAGCGTGGAGCCTGATGTAGGGCTCGGACTCACAAACTGTGAGATCATGACCTGAGCTGAAGTCAGATGCTTAACCAACTGAGCCACCCAGGCACCCCTCATCTGAATTTCTAAACATTACATAAATTGTCTAAGTATTGGACCCCCTTTTAGAGGTACAGAACCTGAGGCTTACCTAGGTTAAATATCTTGTATGAGTTTGGAGGGAGTGGGAGGGCTAAGATTTGAACCTGGATCTTCTGACTCGTCCAGGGTAAAAGTGCTAAAAAAAGGTTGTATGCGTAAATTCAGAAAGAATACATTGCTTTATGGGTTATTTTTATGTGAGATGGTACCTTGATACTTTTTTTTATAGCATACACTGCAATATATTTTAAAGTGGCTTTAAAGTGAAGAAAAAAACCACAACAAAAAAACAAAACCCATAAGCTCATATTTTTTTTTCTCTTCTTGGTATCTCTGTGGATATTTGCACTTGACTATGAGGAAGTGAAAGAAATCCATTTTCGCCTGACCTACCATAAATTTACTGACCTAAGTCTGCTATCAACCGATACGAACACTTAAACCATACTACAATCATTATAAATTAATAGAGCCACCTTGCCACTTTCCCACATACAATAGTGGTTCAATTTGAATTAATCATTGTGATATTAATAAAAAGAAAAGTTCTGCAAGGTGCCTTCTTTTGAGCACATCCTATATAAATGGCTTCGATTTTCAGGGAAATGGAATCTCTTACTCGGAGAACTCCAGAGTACATTGCCATTCAGTTGTGAATATTTTGTGAAACGGTTCACAAGCTCATAGAGCAGGGATGCTGGCAACCGCGTTCACTCAAATTCCAATTCCATCCTTCCCTGAATCTACTGGAGATTTTTTATTGCCACTTAGAAACCCTGACATTCTGCAAATTGTATGGTGAACCCTTAATGATTTCTGAAACAAGAATGAGGTAATCTTCACAGCCATTTAAAATATTGCAGAGGTCAAGGGGCATTTATGGTTTCCTTAATCACAGGCTGAATGGACTTTTTCAGTTAATCATTTAAGCAACAAATTGCATATATTATATATATTATCACATAGGAATCTGGTTTTTGTGTTCCTTCTAGGTGCTTTGGGTATCTGTCAGGAAGGCAGGAAAGTCAGACCAGATGGCATGGATTATTGTTGGAAGCAGATCATTGATTCATGCGTGCCTTTCTCCTTTTTCCCTTCCTCCACTCTGTCTTCAGTTCTATCAGCAAAACCCGTAATTGGCTATCTGGAAAAAAAGGGAAATTGACTCTCTTGGAATGGCTGCCTGGGTAGATGAAAAGGTGCTCCTCCTCCTTCAAATGACCATATGTGTGCTTTGTTCTAGGCTCAGACTGAACATATTAGCTTTTGTACGTGCTATGATGGAGGTGCAGATAAGAAGAGGATTTGAATGTACTTTTGTGGGTTAGAATTTCTGTGTTAAGCCTCTCTCGGTCTTGGACAGATAGGAGTATGTTTTTTTTTTCCTCTTGGAAACATCTTTATGAATAGGCGGTATCTGCTAATCAGGTCATTTTCATCTTTGTAAAAATTTTGAAGGCAGAAGTAAGGGACATACCTGTGTGGCATCTGGCCCAGTGCTCTACACAATAAGGTGCTTTTGGATAATAATAACAATGGTGTGAATGAAAACAATACTAGCTCACACTTTCTGAGCACTGACATGACTGTGAGAGGGCATGGGGTTTTCAGATTATTATCAAGGCACGGAAATGACATTGCTCTAGCAGGTGGGATTCCATGTCCCCTGCACCCATTTACAGTTCATTTCGCAGCTTTAGGAGTTGCTTTCAGAGTCCTATTTTTAAACACTCTAAACCCTTTTACTCAAAAAACTTGCAAAAACTGGTCATAAGGGAAAGGTTGTAGAAGGCTCAGCGGAATCCGGAACTGGGGGGTGGGGGGGGGGGGGGGAGCTTGCCAGCAGGTGTAACCATCACTGCCTGAGGGTGCTGTATGCTAAGGCTGCCTGGCTTGAGCCAGGAGGGAGGGGTGTGGTGGAGGGCTTCTTAACTGTGCTCAACATTTGCTCACTACTTGCTCTGGTTTAACCTCAATAGGCAAGTGAAATGGAAATTTCAAAGAAAACAGCCAAGGTTTCAAATCCCCAGTTCCTTGGGGTCTGAATATAATTTGGATAATTGAGACGGGGTGAGGGTAGGGGGGCGGTACTTAAAAAAATACCTAAGCAATTGCCTCCTGTGCCTTCTCCGTGTGGCTTTCTTAATAGAAAGCTGATTTGTGAGAGTTTCTTTCAGGACCCTTGCTATTTTGGTCCTCCTCTGCCGCCCCCAGACTAATGTTCTTTTTGAACTGTGAACCATCTGTGTGTGTAGGAGCTCCTGTGCCACCATGAGATGGTGGTGGCAAACCAGACTTCCTCTCCCCTCAACCAGAAGACACTTCATAGCTGAACAGCTCTGCAGGGTCACATGTTATTTTCCTCCCTGGTTGGTTCTCTTTGCTATAAAGAGGGCATGAAGGCAACAATTATGGATTACAGCTGCTCATTGTGGCCATTCTTAGTAGAATCAACCAACTCCCCATCTTAGAATGAGTTTATCTCCCTGGAGAGAATCGGCCCATGTTGGGGAAGCCATATGTGTGTGTTTTTGTTTTTTTTTTGAATTGTCAAGGTCCCAGCCACTCATTCACATGTGTCTGATCTGAAAGCAGGCCTCTCTGAGTAGGTGGTGGCTGCTCAGAGAGATATTTGCATTTCTGACCTGCTGCATGCCTTTGCTGAATGAAATTCATATAATTACTACACACCATGACTTCCTCTGGAGTTGTATCCGTTCTGGTTGGCTTTTTTTCTTCCTCCACTTCATCAGCATCCAATTAATTAACGGTTGCCATAGCGACTGTTGCCATGACAGCATAAAATTCTCCCAAAGGGCTTCTCATTCATATTCTAATGAAATACAGGCACATAGCTGGGTGGCTGGAAAAAGTGGTAAGGAGAATCCAAGAAGAATGGAAGAGGAAATAGGAAAAGTCTGCTTTGTCTCAAAGTCCTGCCTTCTTTGGCTTTAGCCTCAGACTGCCTTACCTTAGGAAGAGTATCTTTATTTTTCTTTATACTTTTCCCTAATTTCTATTTTTTCCCTAATTTTTCCCCCCTTTTTAATGCCTGCCTGCGCCCGGGGCCAGAATAATATAACTATTATTGGGTAAAATGGGCTTTTCCTGCCTTAGGGCCTTGTTCTTCATTCATTTTTTTTTTCTGATTCATAAAGTGAGGGGCACATTGTTTTTCTTCCATTGTGTCGTCTGACAGGTCTGCTGGTGGGATTTCTAATGGATTCTTCATAGGTCAAGTAAAGGAAGTGGGGCTTTGTCACTTACACTTCCACCTCTCAAAAGAAGTTATCTGCCACCTGCCCACATATAATTTCCCAGAAAGCAGTAGTTCTAACAAGATTTCTTCACTGCCCTTGCAAATCTGTCCCCTGATGACACACCTCTGTTTGGTATCTAACTGTACTCATTCACTCTTTAAAAAAATATATATATATATTTTAATGTTTATTTATTTTTGAGACAGAGAGAGACAGGGCATGAACGGGGGAGGGTCAGAGAGAGGGAGACACAGAATCTGAAACAGGTTCCAGGCTCTGAGCTGTCAGCACAGAGCCCGATGCGGGGCTCGAACTCACGGACTGTGAGATCATGACCTGAGCCGAAGTCGGCCGCTCAACCGACTGAGCCACCCAGGCGTCCCTAAAAATATTTTTTTTAATGGTCCTTTTTCTTCAGAGATAGAGAGTGAGCAAGCATGAGTGGGGGAGGGGCAGAGTGAGAGAGGGAGACACAGAATCTGAAGCAGGCTCCAGGCTCTGAGCTGTGAGAGCCCGACGCAGGGCTTGAACTCATGAGCCGTGAGACCATGACCTGAGCCGAAACTGGATGCTTAACAGACTGAGCCACCCAGGTGCCCCTCATTCACTCTTTTAGTTCCTTAGAAAGGTGTGAACATCTCCAGGGCCCCACGACCTTTGCTCACCAGCTCCTAACAGGGATGTGTTAGCCTGAGGTCCTCAGCACCTGTGCTGTAATTCAGGTCCCCTCATCTTGCTTGCCTTCCTGCCTCTAGGCTCTGCCCCCTCCAAGACATTTCTCCACCCAGCTGTCTCTTTAGAAATCACAGTCTTTTTTTTTAAATATATGAAATTTATTGTCAAATTGCTTTCCATACAACACCCAGTGTTCATCCCAAAAGATGCCCTCTTCAGTGCCCATCACCTACCCTTCCCTCCCTCCCACCCCCTCATCAACCCTGTTTGTTCTCAGTTTTTAAGAGTCTCTTATGCTTTGGCTCTCTCCCACTCTAACCTCATTTTTTTAGAAATCACAGTCTTTAACATATCTGTCAACTGTCTCCAGCCCTTCAAGGGGCCACACCGGCTACAGCAAGGGTTCTCAAACTTCAGTGTGCATGAGGGTCACCTGTGAACTATGCAGATCCCTGGGTGCCCCACCTAGACGTGATGATCCAGCTTGAGTCCAGAGTACAAAAGTCCAGGGTAGAGCCAAGGAGCTGCTTTTCTAACAAACATTCTAGGTTATTCCAGTGTAGACAATCAGCCTAAAGAAACATCAGCCTCAAGGTGAAGCCCAAATTCTTAGCATGGCATTCAAAGCCCACGGCAATTTGATAGCAGTCTATTTCTGCCTTTTTAACTTCTCTTCTAGTAACGATTCTTCCTCAGTTCTTCCACCCCCATGTACCTGGGGTTCTAACCGTAACAAATTCTTCATTTTCTCCTCATGCATGCCAAAGCCTTTGCTCAAACTGCCTTTGTCTGAAGTGCCCTTGCTCTCAAAGAGGACCGGAATATGCCACCCTAAAATATGCCACTTTAGCATAAAGATTATTTTGAGCTGAAGGTAGTGAAGAAACAGCAGATACAGAAGGAATTCTCTGCCCTCCCCCTCTCTGCCTAAAAGCAGAGCAGAAATTTCCCTTTGTGAATATGTCCCCCTCGTCCTCTCTCCCATATCAGGAGGAGAATGACTTTTAGTCACCAGAGAGGACTAGACTCATATCACTGGAGATCAGATTTAGTAATATTTCATTTAAATTTAATTTTTAAGGTTTAATTTAAGATTGTAGGAAGATTTAGTAAGGTTTGTTATGCAGACTTGAGTCTTACAAACCTTGTTAAATGACTCTTATATTCCATTAGATTTTCTCATATATTTACCTTCCCATAATTTACTGCTCTTACAAACTCAATCCCCCTTTTTCTTGTCTTGTCATTTCTCCACAATTTATTGTCCTTTGTTAAAGTGGTATATAGGCTCACAGGCCTAACCACTTCTCGGGGCCTCATTTCTTTTCTGTGAGGCTCCCCCCATGTGCATAGGAAATATACCCTTTTCTTATTAATCAGTCTTTTGTTAGTTTAATTCATATGCCCCAGCTACTGAAAACAAGATGGTGAAGGAAAGTTTTTCCTCTCCTACACTCTCTGTGATCTGGTCAGACTTCTTAGTTCAATGTCACCTCCTTGAAGCTTCTTAGTCTCTTCCAGATAGAATCACCCTTTCTATGTGTCCCATAGCACTTTATTAGGCCTATGCTTGTATTTACCACATTTTAATTTGCTCTTTAAGAATTGTATTCTTTGCTCCTTGAAGTTTCCTGCTGATAAAAGAAAACAAATAATTACTTGGCATCTATAAGTACTATTTGTGATGCAAGTTAACTATTCTCACCATAAAATGGTTTTTTAAATCAAAACCAGCACCACCACCAACAGAGTTACCTGAATTGGATCTTCATTCCAGGAAGCATGCCAAGGAATATACATACATGTTATCACTTACTATTCACCTCAAGCTTACAAAAGTACACTTAGGATTCCCTTGTTTTGGGGGTGCTTGGGTGGCTCAGTCGGTTGAGTGTCTGACTCTTGACTTTGGCTCAGGTCATGATCCCAAGGTCTTTGGATCTAGCCCTGCCCTGGGCTCTGTGCTTGAATGTGGAAACTCCTGGGATTTTCTCTCTCTCTCTCTCTCTGTCTCTCTCTGTCTCTCTCTCTCTCTCTCTCCCTCTCTCCCCATCTCCCCATCTCCCCATCTCCCCGATCCTCTAAAGTAATAAAAAAAAGAGGTTCCCTTGTTTTAACAGTAAGGAAAGGCCAATGACCTAGGCAAAGTCGATAGCTAGTAAATGGCACAGTTGGAATTTATCCAAATTAGTCTGACTCTGGCTTACCTGGGTTGTTGATTTTAAGGTGGAGAAACTTGGCTGAGGGTACCCAGCTGCAGAGCAGGAGAGCCAGGCCATTGTGATTCCAAAGCTTGGTGACAGATACCCTCCACACTTTGAACCCCTGCTTCTCCTGTAGTTCTTGACATGGCTCATTGAGTTGAAGTGAGCCTGTTGGGTACTAACCTGATTCTTATTTTAAGGCTCAGAGAAGTGACTTATCCAGGGTAGTGTAGTCAGAAAGTGGCTGAGCAGAAACTAACGCAGTTGTTCACACACTAGAATGAAATTTCTGCCACATCACAGCTGCCTCCTCAGTACAGTGGGTGCTTGGGATAACTTGGGATGCTCATCACCACTTACAGTAAGTATTCTTTCAAGGGAAAAACAGATCCTGGGGTTTATTTATTTTTTTAAGACCATTACAGTGAACATGTAGAACCTGGGCTAAGTGGGGTCTGTGCAATAGACATGCATCTCATGGAGCTGCCATATTGTTATACCCATTGTTGGCAGCCTTTGAATTCAGATCCAAGCAGACATCTGCAAGGTAGTTATGGTCTTCGGAATTAGGAGATCTCAGTCAAATGTTTGCTACTTAGTCCAAAAAGGACCATTTGGAAGAGGATTCAGCAGCACCCAGCAGCTGATGAAGGAAGGAGATACTTCTCAACTAATTTCCACAAATGGTTTCTACAACCTCACCTTCAAATCCCTTGCCAAACACAGTCTGCCTGCAGAGGAACTGAAACAGAAATGCTATTAACCCCATATGTTCTGTTTAGAAGAGCATCTGGGTGACAGCGTCTGTCTACCAAGCATCGAAAGTCAGCAGAGCCTCACTTTTCATTGGTTCCCAATCTTTTGTCTCCTGCCCCATGGCAATGCTCCTACCCCATCCTGGGATAGCTGTTCCTCCATGGCTGGAGCTTTGTTCTGCCTGGGCTTCTGGGGGATGGGCCGCTGTTGGCTCTCTTCCAAGGTAAAGCCTGCATTGAGAGGTCACTGGGTGCTGAGGAGAGGGCCCTGTGCAGGTGATGGAGGTTTATTGATTTCCACCTTGCCCAGCTGTATCACTCCCATGCACCTGCTGCTGGCGGCCAGTGTGATAGCATACCCTGCTCAGGCGCAAGGGGAGGATGTTGTGAACAATTCATCTCCTGGATGATTCATCAGGCCTCTGCTTCCCGATCCATTCCTGCCTTCCCCCCGCCCCCACCCTACATGTTATTAGCAGGAATAGCAAGGCATCCGATTTTGAAGAGGTGGAGGCCAGAGGGTGAAATTATTAACCTCCACGTCAACTCTAATTAATGCAGCAAGCCACCTGGATATTTAGTGACTGGAAATGAAATCAATTTGAGTTTTGAAATTTAATTTACATACAGCTGGTATGATAAATCAGTGACCCATTGCTAGGTAACTCACTTCTCTGTAGTTAGGGGAAGAATTTCTGTCCTCATTGTTATCTGGGTATTTTGCAAATTCAGAAATTAATCTAGAGCTGTCAGCCTCCCAGGAAAGGGCATGCTGGTGTAATGGCTTTGAAAAATTTAACTCACTGCGGCTTGGATATGACGAGGAAATGTAATTTCTATATTTTGTTTATAGCTGTTTTAGTTTAATTCATGATTCCCCCTTTCCCCACCCAACAGTGGAAAAAAATAACTAAATGTCTAATTTGGTTTGAGTGAATGTCTGATTTGAGCATTTAAACAGAGCCTTCAAGGAATGCTCAGTCTTTCGAGGAAAAAATGCTTTGAATCTCAGATTGCCTCCATTCTCCTACTGCTTGTCTCCCTAAAATGGCATCTGGTGTTCAGGAGGCATCCGGTGTGTGGGGGAAGGGCCGGTAGCTCTCATGGCCTCACCAGGGAGGGGAGGAGCTGGAGGCCTCGCATATGGGGGCTGTGGTGTCAGGTCGCTGCGTCTTTGTACTGGTTCCTGCCCGCTTTGGGCATCCTGTGTCTAGTGTGGCTTGTGTAGCCTGGGCCTGGTCAGGGGCTTGTACTCTGGCTGACCTCTGACCCCCTGGTGGGCTGCAGTCAGCAGACACGGGTCCCTGACAGGCCCCTGGCAATCATATATGTCGGTGCCAGGCTGGAAGGGAGGTGGCTTGGAAAAGTGAAATCTGAGGGCTCTCCTTGTTCCCTCCTTGTTTCGAAGCCATGTGTTTGCCGCATGACCCTAGGTTGGTGCAGGCAGCGTGGGAGTTGTTCTCTCCCCAGAGGTCAGGCACCAGGTCTCCTTCTCTGTTAGGTTCACTTATTCAATGCCAAAGCTCAAAGAGGGGAGCGGGGGATGCAGGTCTAACAGCTTCGCTCTCCCCATGTCCTGTTCCAACAGCCTCCGGGCTGGAAAAGGGATGGATTTCTCCCTTCCGCTCCTGTGGGAGGTCTCCTCCTTTTGCTGGCCCCCCCCCCCCCCCCCCCCCCCGGGGGAGATGCATACACTCTAAGTGACAGTTGGATTTCTGTGTGTTAGTGTCATCCAGGCTTGGTCCTTGATGATTTAAAGTGGGGGGAGGGGTGCAAAGTGGTTAAGGGGATAGGGGCAGAATTGGGAAAATCTGCTTTTAAAGACAAAAGCCTGGCCCTAAAGCTAATATTTTGCTGTTTAACCTGGCTTCCGAATGCCATAAACTGACAGTTACTTTTTGCCATTCTTTTTGTATTCTTTCTGTAAAAATTCTGCTTTTTTAGGCAGATGAGAGTCTCTGGGTGCCTTTGGTAATTCTAGGGTGATGGCAACATATCCAGAAATCCAGAAGGAAAAAACTGCATGATTTTAAAGAAAATTTCACCTTCATTTCAACAGTACTGTGTGAGGTTTTTCAGATGTTCTCATCTGACTGTAGTTCACAGAATGGGGACCCTTTGTAAATGGCATTTAAGAACCATCCATATTGTATGGAAACCAATTTGACAATAAACTTCATATATTGAAAAAAAAAAGAACCATCCATAACTTGTACATGTCAGCGTGTGCATACCTGTGTGTGTGCGTGTGTGCATGTGTGCGTGTGTGTGCATGTGTGTGTGTGTGTGTGTGTGTGTGAGAGAGAGAGAGAGAGAAGGAGGGAGGGAGAGGGAGGGAGGGAGAGGGAGGGAGAGGGAGAAGACAGGTGGGCAGTGATGGGCTGAGTAGTGTGGGAAAGGACATTAAAGGTGAAAAATCCAGGATTAAATTTACAGACAGAACACAAAAATTAAAAATAGTGAGTGAGATAAATACAGTCCCAGATTGATAGTGGAGTTCCGAGGGAACACAGGACCAAGAGGTAATCAGAGTTAGACATTTTTCACTGGAGAAAGACTTCTTAAAAGAGGTCAGGTTGGGTTCAGACTTGAAGGCAAGGTCTGTTCCGTGTGTAGCCAACTCTGATTCTGTGGCAAGAGGGAGTCTGATCTAGCTTTTGACCAGTGGTGGAATGTGATGACAAAATGATTGACATGGGTTCTTCCAGCCACTGTAGGGGGTAAAAATTGGAGCCCAGGGGAGCAGTGACATAGGCATGAAATGCTGTAGACATAGTGTAATGGGCTGAATGGCAGCTCCCCAAAAGGGATATGTAGGTCTTAATCCCTGCAACCTGTGAATGTTTCCTTTACTGGAAAAATAGGACTTTATAGATGGGATTAAGTTAAGGATCATGAGATGGAGAGGTTACCCTAGATCATCTGCGTGGACCCTAAATGCAGTCACAAATACTCCCCTAAGAGAGAGGCAGAGGAGACAGGGTGGCACAGAGAGATTGGAGAGATTAGCACAAGCCAAGGCATGCATGGAGCCACCAGAGCCTGGGAGAAGCAAGGAGGCTTTTTCTGAGGGAGACTCTGGAGGAAGCGTGGCACTGCTGACATCTTGACTTTGGACTTTGAGCTTCTAGAACCATGAGGGAATAAATTTCTGTTGTTTTAAGCCACCTAATTTGTGGTAACTTGTTCCAGTAGCCAAGAGAAACTAATACATATGGATTAGAGGGGAAATAGAAAAGAAAGTGAGGGCTTATGCGATATTGGCCCTTTCCTCCGATACTTCCTCATGGACGGTCTGTGAAAGGGAGGACAGTAACCAAATGACTGCAAAATTGTGAGCCATGAGGCTGAGGTTTTCATGAAGGTGTGTATTTGTGACAGGGAATGTGCTATGCTTCCTATATCTCATTTCATCTTCCTGTGTGTTATGTAGTTTTGTCCCCTATTAAAAATTTAAAATTATGTTTATATATTTATTTTTTTGAAAGAGAGAGAGGGCAAGCCAGGGTGTGTGGGGGGAGCAGAGAGAGAGGGAGGGAGAGAGAGAATCCCAAACAGGTTCCACAATGTCAGCGCAGAGCCTGATGTGGGGCTTGAACTCATGAACCATGAGATTATGACCTGAGCCAAAAACCACAAGTCAGATGCTTAACCGACTGAGCCTCCCAGGCACCCCTGTTACCAATTTTAAAAGTAAGTGAAGTTTTATTTACCTCATAGTCACAGACACACACAAAGAGGAAATAGTCATAAGAGCTAAGAGGCTTATGATGAGAAAACCCTCAGACCCTACCCTACCCTTCCAACCTCCAGTCCCACGTCACAGTCACTTTCTCAGGCTTTTGTTTGTTTTTTGGTATTTATCTTCACCTATTACGGTTTTTTGATTTATTAGTTTTAGACAATATCTACTGATTTTCTCTTTTGATGCTTAGGGATTTCCTTCTCTTCTAACCTCTCCTCTCTCTGTGTCCCATCTGACAGGGACTTCCAGTCTGGTTGAGGTGACAGGATGTCATCTTGGAGGTTGGGATCAAGTCCCCACAATGTAGTGGTAACTCTGAAAGGAAGTGACTGAAAACTGGACTGCAGATTCTAAAACCCATCAAAGGGCCAGAAAGTTGAATGTGGGCATGGTGTGGGCATTTTGTGAAGAGTTTTCTTCTGAGAAAGTTGTGCTGATTCCCTGCCAGGGATGTCCACTCTCATCTGGAGCCTGTGAGGGGATGTCCCTCAGGATTATAGTGAGGGCCATGGGGGCCTGTGTATGTGACTTTCCGGGGACACCTGGAGGCTAAGAAATGGGCCCACTGCTTTGGTGGGAGAGACTTGCTTCTGGTTGAGATGGGTGTGCACTCCAGAGTTGGACAGGACAGAAGGCTACCGTTCCTGGAGGGTGCGATGGCAAGCCAGGGGCCGCTGAAGGAATGACTGCCTTCCCAGATCATGGGAGCTGTGCTCTAGCCAGCAGGGAAGTCTACAAAGAGCCAGTGAAAGTGCCCTGGAGAGCAAAGAGGAGCCATCTCTGGGCACCTGTATGGCTCAGTAAGTTGAGTGTCCGACTCATGATTTTGGCCCAGGGTCGTGGGATTGAGCCCTGCGTTGGGCTCTGCACTGAGCGTGGAGCCTGATAAAGAGTCTCTCTCTCACTCTCTCTTTCTCCCTCCCTCCCTCTGCCCACCCCTCTCTAAAATTTAAAAAAAAAAAAAAAGAGGAACCATCTCAAAACCATTCTTTCAGGTATGAACCTTCTGGTATCCCTTCCCCCTTCCTCCCTCCCAACTGCAAGGAGGAGGTGAGTGACAGAGGGGAAGCTGATTACACCTCTTTCAACTGGCCCTACCCAAGGAAGAGAGACTACTTACCTCTAAATTAGTTAGGGAGATTTGATTTTTACATAGGGGTGGGCATTCTGATTATGAAATGGAGACTCATCTCGACATAATGACTTTAGGACTGAAGGTAAGTAGGACAACCCTGGGGCTGCTGAGGTTTTCATCCAGGGTTAAGGGAAACTTTCCTCACTGAACTTTTGTAAGTTTTAAAACTTAAAAAAAATTATACGTTTTGAGATAATTGTAGATTCACATGTAGCTGTAAGAAATCATCCCGGAAAAAAAAAATTATCCAGAGAGATTCTTTGTACCTTTTACCCACTTCCTCCCAAGGGTATAACATCTTGCAAAACTATAGTACAGTATCACAGGCAGGATTGTGACATGGACACAGACCATTTGCAACACCACAAAGATTCTTCCTGGTGCCCTTTTCTAAACACTGATCCACAGATAAAAAGCTCTTTCCTTTTATTGCTGACTACATACTCCATGGTATGGATATACCAGTTTTTTTTTTTTTTAAACCATTCACCTGTTGAAGGACATCTGGGCTGTTGCCAGTTTTAGGGCTATTACAAATAATGTAGCTATAAATATTTGTGTCCACGTTTTCATGTGAACCTGTCTGTATTTCTCTGGGATAAGTGCCCAGGAGTGTAATTGCTGGGTCATATGATCATTACATGTTTAGTTTTTTAAGAAACTGCCAGACTTTTTGCAGAGTGACTGAGCATTTTACATTCCCATCAGCAATGTATGAGTGATCCAGTTTCTCTATGAATATATTGAGAAAAATTTTTTTTGTGTTTATTTACTTTTTTAGAGAGAGAGAGAGAGAGAGACAGAAAGAGAGAGACATGAGCAAGGGAGGGGCAGAGAGAGTGGGAGACACAGAATCCAGAGCAGGCTCCAGATGTGGAGCTTGAACCCACGGACCCGTGAGATCATGACCTAAGCCAAAGTCAGATGCTTAACCAACTGAGCCACATAGGCGCCCCTCTGTGAATATCTTTTAAAGGGACGGAAGGGAAGATAAAAAGAAAATTGCATTTTGATGGCATCCTGTAGTAGAGGCCACTCTGGCCTCAGGAAATAGCAAATTTGACATGCCCAGCTGGTTCCGTGACCACAGGGTCTGTAGGGCAGGGAGCAGGTCTGACAGGGTTCTAGTGCTGTGCTATGGGAGCTGGTCGGAGAAGTGCCCCCAAACCTGAACCAGCCCCCTTAGTGGGAGGGCTTTGAGATAGCCCTGTTCTCTCTCAGGGATCTTTCACATCCATTGGTCAGGGCCATGGTGCTATCTGGGATTTGAGCTACTTTTCTATTGTGGAAACAAGAATCTCTTTTTTGTTTGAGCCTAGTAGTTACTATTAAAAGCTGCAGTCACACGGCAGGCTGGAAGTGGAGATTCAGAGAAACTGTTGCGTTCCCACTCCCTGAGTGGAGCCAGATGGAGGAGTCAGGTTAGTGTGGAGACGGAAGAGAGGGGCTAGGATCAAAGCCAGGAAGGAGGACATTTCCCAGAGAAAGCCCCATGCAAGCAGGTGTAACCCTTCAATTACTGGGGTGGCAGGGATGCCTTCTAGCCCAGCTCAGCTCATCTTGTAAGGCTCAGCTATGAGTCTGCAAGGCTTATATGTGTAGGCTTGGGACCGAGTGCTTCTGTCCAATCCCAGCTCGATCTCTTGCTAGCTGTGGAAACTTAGCTGAGGTTATTCTAGCCCCTTCAAGGCTCTGGAATCTCATCTATGCAATGGGGGATATAATGGTACCTTCCAGGTTTATTATGAGGACTAAGGGGGCAATATATGTAAAGTCCTTAGAACAGTGGTCTCAAACTTGGTGGCACATTAGAATTACCTGGACATCTTTAAAGAATATTGGTGCCTCAGTCCCATTTCCAGAGATTGGGGTCATTATAATTGACCTATAGTGTGGATTATAATAAAGTCCTTAGGAGATGTACTGGGGGGAACTGTGTTCCCTCTCAAAGTCATGACCTTCCTGGACCCTCAGGATGTGATCTGATTTGTAAATAGTATCACTGCAGATGTAAATTAGTTGAGATGAGGCTATACTGTCATAGGGTGAGCCCTTCATCCAATTTGACTGATATTCTTGTAAGAAGAGAAAAGACCCAGAGACAGACATGCACAGGGACAAAACAATGTGAAGAGACATAGGGGGTTCTTTCCATGCAACCCCATTCTCTGAGGAAGACCTATTGGCGCACATCAAGGGGAAGCAGTAGATTTGACCACTGGGAGGGGAACACAGCACATTCTGTCTGCCCTGCACAGCACGTTCATGACAGTCTGAGAGAGCATGGGCTCCATGTTGATTTGGGTTATACAAGCTTGGGAAACATTGCATTCCACAGTCCCTCCTTTGAGGGGTCATAGTGCACATCAGCATTTTCAACTCTGGGAAGTCCTGTGGTAAAGAAACTTTTTTTTTTAACTTTCCTTATCCCAGAATTTTCCAAACCTATTTGATCACATGAGGCCTCAGCCAAATTTTACGTCACAGGGATTATCCCAGCAGGATTGGTACTCTTGAAACTCACTTAGGAAATTCACATGGAGGTGCCACCATCATAAGTAGGTATGTACTTATCTAGAGGGAAAGCCTAGAGGAAAATGATGCCCTCATTTTGTCACCAGGCAGGACTTGGCAAGGTGTGGGGGGTGGAGTGCAAAGATGTTTACAGTTCAAGGGCACAGGGGTTGGGTCCCACACAGAGGTTGGCTGTGTGCATGGTGGCTGTTCTCTAGAATAAGGATCAGTTTCCCTGCTGTGAAAGGGGCTCCTGGTCAGGTTGCAGGCCAGGATGACAGCACCCAATTAACCTGTCAGCCTTGAAAAGAATGGACAAATGCAAGCTGGGATGGTGAAGCATGGTTTTCAAAGAGTGGCACTGCTTGGTCTTCAGGAGGTTGAGGAAGGACTTAGCTTTGGAAGAGTGGAAGACTGGGTGTTGTCAGTGGTCCTTGCCCTTCATGGAGGGCAGAATGGGAGAAAATGGAGCATAGAGGTCCTGTGAGATGTAAGCACTTCCCCAATAAATGGCACAACCTTGAGGTGGTGGAGTTAGGACTCAGAGCCAGGTCCCATACTCTAAATCCTGTGTTCTTTCCATTGTGGGATGCTGGTAGGGGTGAATCTCAGCTTATAGACTCCAATGTGTAAGGAATGCGACTGTCTTCATCTATAGCTCAACTCTTTCAGATCCCCATTATGACAGAATGGCAGAAATTTAGTTTTAGTCCATTTGAGAATTGTTCTTACCCTTGGGGTTATACCCAGTTCCAGTGCTAGGGCACCATGTAAAGGGTAGAGCATGGCTGTGGTCTGTGGTGTCTTTTGTCTGTGTAGGTGTCTTGTAGGGTATCTTCCTGTCTGGCCCTTGGTCATCTGTTCATGATGATCGTCCCTCTAGCCATTGTTACTTTAGCTTTGGTGGCTCTACTTGTGTTCCAGGTGAGAACATGGGGTCTCTCACAGGCTTTCTCTGCTCTTGTTAGTCTAGATAACTTACATAGTCATTTTCTCTCTGGTATCTTGCAGCCTCTCTAAGACTTACTAAGAGGCAGGGTACAGGGTATTGCTCTCCTTCCCCTCCAGGGCATCAGCTTTTGAAAACTCAAACCAGGAAGGTAATCTTCCTTCTTTGTGTTCCACTCTGTCGTATCCTCTCCCTGGGTAAGTGAAAAGAAGAGCCAAGGGAGGAGGGGGAGGGAGAAAAAAACTATAAGACCTTGGGAACTACTGGACTGCTGGAGGGAAAGAACCCATCACTGAATACTTGAGTGACATTATTCTTCCAGAGCTCTCTGCCATTGCAATGGGCTCCAGAGGAAGGATGTCGAGTCTCCTCTTTCCCTGCTTTTGTAGATGGATAATTTCTGGGGCTCTGGGGCTCTACAGTGTATAAGTGTTGGAGTGGGGCCTGTTGACCTCCAGTTTTTAGTATTAAAAGACTTCCCAAGCTTGGATGACTAACCGTTCTGGTTTGTCTGGGACTGAGTGGTTTCCCAGGATGTGGGACTTTCATTAGTAAAACTGATATAGTCTGAGGCAAACTGGGTCTATGGTCATCACACAAGACACTTTGGTTGTTTTCCTCCAGGACTGAGATTCTGCCTTCTGTGTTTCTCCAATCTGCCATGTTTTCTCTCCGCTGTCCCTTAAATGTGGTGGGGACCATCATTCATGTATTGCATGCTTGTTAAGAATCAGGCACTTAATGTCCTGGATTAGTCTGACTTCCCTCTTCTGATGCCCATAGGATTCACCTTTCAGGGGGAATGTTGTGGTTCTGGAACTTGTCCACTGTAAGCCTTTAAGGACTTCCCTTTATCATTGCTCATTATCACCTGCTTGCTATCAGTATCTCATCTGTTTTTACTCAAATAATTATTAATTTCTGCATCTGTTCACACTCATGCCAAGGGATGGCCTTCCAATTAACCAGTGACTATGAGAAGGAGACAGATTTCTCTATCAGTGGATTAGTTGTCAGCATTGAGAGGCGGCAGCAGGGAGCTCATGAAGTGTGTGTGTGTGTGTGTGTGTGTGTGTGTGTGCGCGCGCGCGTGCGTGTGCGCACGTGTGTGTGTGCACTTGGATGAGTGGGTGAGTGGGTTTGGGAAAGGGAGAAAGGAAGGTGGGAATTCAGTAGAGAAGACCATCTGTCCCTTGTAGCCAATTTTAACTCTTTTCCCCCTTTCTCCAGCCTTTGCATATTTTCCTGGTTGCCTTTGTCTCAAAACAGACTTTCAATATTAGAGATTTCTGACTTACTGAACTGTCAAAAACAACTCCTACCTCCTGTTCCCATTCTTCTTGAAGATACCTACCCAATAAATGGGACAATAGAAGTCCTACAGTTGAAGGAAATCTGGATTCTGTTAACATTTTCACACTAATTTCCCATGCTTCTTTTCTTGCTTTGAAAAAATCAATTAGCCTCTCTGATCATTAGTTGTTTTGTAATAAAATGACGGTAAAGTCATCTATCTCTAGACATATTGACATAGTTTCACAATATGTTTTTGGTGATGCTGATTGTAGAATCTTTATTATACCATTCCTCTGCCCCAAGACCTAAAACAGAAATTGAGAAAGCCCCACAGCCTATAGAATAAAATTTAAACTACTTAATATGTCAGTCTGTGCCCTATAAAATATGAACTCTGAAAGCCTGAGCTGTTTATCATCTGTTGTCTCAGTTGACCCTCTAGCATATATTAATTTGACTTTAGTTATGTTTTTTAAAGTTTATTTACTTTAAGAGAGGGAGGGAGAGAGGGGTGGGGGAGAGAGAGAGAGAGGATGAGCAGGAGAGGGGTAGAGAGAGAGAAGGAGAGAGAGAGAATCCCAAGCAGGCTTTGTGCTGTTAGCACAGAGCTTGATGTGGGGCTTGAACTCACAAGCTGTGAAATCATGACCTGAATGGAAACCAAGAGTTGGATACTTAACTAACTGAGCCACGTAGGCACCCCTGACTTTAGTTACTTTTAAGGAGTATCTGTCTTATTTTTAAATTTATTTAAAAATTTCTTGACAGATGGACTGCTTCTTACCATTAAAAAAAAAAGTCCCCAATACCCAGCAGCTGTTTGTACCTAGTAATACTCAATAATTGTCAAATTAAATTCAAAGTGTTTTGGGGATACAAAAATACTTTAAAAAGTACAAATAGCTTATAGATTTTAAAAATTTATCCTGAACACATTCCCAATCTTGGGAGGAAATTCAGTATTTCACCAATAAGAATTATGTTAGCTATAGGTTTTTCTTAGATGCCTTTTATCAGAATAAAAGAATTTCTTCTATTCTTGGTTTGCTTAGAGTTTTTATTAGGAATGAATGTTAGATTTTGTCAAATGCTTTTTCTGGACCAATTGAGATGATAATATGATTTTTTCCCTTTATTCTGTTAATGTGGTGAATTAAACAGATTGATTTTCAATTGTTGAACCAGTCCTGCATTTCTGGGATAAATTGTACTTTGTCAATCTCTATTCTCCTTTTTATATATCTCCTAAATGGTATTGGTTTGTAATGTTCTTTTCTTGTAATGTCCTTTTCTAGTTTTGGGATCAGACTTTTGCTGGCTTCATAAAATGAATTGGGAAGGCTAGTTTCAGATTTATAAAAAAGTTGCAAGGCTATAACAGAGAATACCCATACACTCTGCCCAGTTTCCTCTGTTGTTAACAATTTACATTACTATGATACATTTGTCATAACTAATGAATCAATATAGGTACACTATTATTATTAATGAATTCCCATTCTTTGTTCAGATTTCTCTAGTTTTTAACTAATGCCTGTTTTCTGCTTCATGATCCCATCCAGAATACTACATAACAGTTAGTTGTCATGTCTTGTTAGGTTCTTCTAGGCTGTGACAGTTTCTCAGGTGTTCCTTCTTCTATTGTTTGTTTTTCATTTTATTGATTTCAGCTCTTAATTTGTTATTTCTCTTCTTTTTAGTTTCTTTGAATATATGTACATATATATGTGTATTATACACACACACACACACACACATATAATTTTATCTTTTTAGCTTCTTAAGGTAGAAACTGAGATAATTGATTTTTAGACTTCATTTTCTAATATAAACATTTAAAACTATAATTTCCCTCTAAGCTTTGCTTTAGCTCTATCCCACAAATTCTGATTTATTTTTATTATCATTTAGTTAGGAATTTTATTTATTTATTTATTTTTGAGAGCGTGAGAGAGAGGGTGCAAGTGGGGGAGAGGAGTAGAGGGAGTGAGAGGGAGAATCCTAAGCAGGCTCCATGCTTAGTGTGGGGCCCAATGCAAGGCTTGATCCCATGACCCTGGGATCATGAACTGAACTGAAATCAAGAGTCAGATGCTCAACCGACTCAGCCACCCAGGCACCCCAGGAATGTTTTCCTAACATTATTTGTGAATTCTTCTTGACCTATGAGTTATTTAGGAGTGTACTGCTTAATTTATAATATTTGGGAGATTTTCTAGCTAGGTTTTTGTTGTGATTTTCTAATTTAGAGTGATTAGGGTGTGGTTAAAGAACATGTTCTGTATATTTTAAATTAAAATTTTTTTATGATCAAGGATATGGTCTAGCTTGGTGAATGTTATGTGTGTACTTGAAAAGAATGTGTATTCTGCATTTGTTGGGTATAGTGTTTTGTAAATGTCGGTAAGACATTTGGTTTGTTATAGTTTTTTCAGATCTAAATTTTTGTTGAGTTCTATCAGTTTACTGACACAGGGGTGTTAAAATCTCCAACCATGTTTGTGAATTTGTTATTTCCTTCTTTAATTCTGCCAACTTTACTTCATGTATTTTGAAGCTCTGTCATCAGGAGCATAAAATTTAGGGTTAGTTATGTCTTCTTGATGAATTGACTCTTTATGATTCAGAAATAAACATCTTTATCTCTGATAATGTTCCCTGTCTTGAAGTCTACTTTGTGTGATATTAATACAGCCACTTTGTTTATGTTTGCATATGTTTTTCAACCATTCAACCTTTTATTTTATATTTCCTTATATTTTTAATATTTAAAGTGTGTCTTTTGTAAATAGTATATAGTTAAGTCTTGCTTTTTAAAGCCATTCTGAGAGTTCCCTTATACTACCCACCCCCTTCCCTATCTTTAACGTCTTGTACTGATGTAGCATTTGTTATTATTAATGAGTCAATATTGATATAGTGTATTCACTAACCATAGTTTACATCAGGGCTCACTCTTGGTGTTGTATGTTCTATGCATTTTGACAAATGTGTAATGACATTATCTACTGTTAAAAGTATCATACAGAATAGTTTAAATAGTTTCACTCCCCTAAAAATTCCCTGTAGTACACCTACTCATCCCTCTTTCTCTCCTCCAAACCCTTCACAACCATTGATATTTTTACTGTTTCCATAGCTTTGTCTTTTCTAGAATGCCATATAGGTGGGCTTATTCAGTATGTAGCTTTTTCTTTTCTTTTTTTTAAAGATTAAAAAAAATTTTTTAATGTTTATCTTTGAGAGAGACCAAACATGAGTGGGGGAGGGGCAGAGAGAGAGGGAGACACAGAATCTGAAGTAGGGTCCAGGTTCCAAGCTATCAGCACAGAGCCTGACACAGGGCTTGAACCCACGAAATGCGAGGTCGTGATTTGAGCCAAAGTCAGACGCTTAAACAACTGAGCCACCCAGGTTCCCCAGTATGTAGCCTTTTCTTATATTGGTTTCTCTCACTTAGTAATATAGGTTTAAGGTTTTGTATGTCTTTTTGTGGCTTGATAGCTCATTTCTTTTTATCACTGAATAATATCCCATTATTATTGTATGGATGTTCCACAGTGTGTTTATCTATCCACCTATCGAAGGATACCTTGGCTGCTCCCAAGTTGTGGCAATTATGAAGAAAGTTACTGTAAATATTTGTATACGTTTTTGTGTGGAGATAAGTTTCAACTCCTTTGGGTAAATACCAATGGGCACAATTGCTGGATCATATGGTGCAAGTATGTTTAGTTTTGTAGGAAACTGCAAAATTCTTTTCCAAAGTGGCTGTACCATTTCCCATTCTCACCAGCAAGGAATGAGAGCTCCTGTTCCACATCCTTGCCAGCTGTTGGTGCTGTCGGGATTTCGGATTTTAACCATTCTAATGGGCATTTAACAGATATCTCATTGTTTTAATTTGCAAGATTTAATTTCCCTAGTGATGTATGATGTTGAACATGTTTTTGTATATTTATTTGACATATATATGTCTTCCTTGTTAATATGTCTGTTTAGAGCTTTTGCTCTCCTATTGTTGAGTTTTAAGAATTCTTGGTATATTTTGAATGAGTACTTTATCAAATATGTTTTCTGCAACAATTTTCTTCAAGTCTGTGGCTTCTTTTATTCCTTCTTTTATTCCTAACAGTGTCTTTTACACAACAGAAGTTTCTAATTTTAATGAAATCAACTTATCTATTCTTTTCTTTTGCAGATCATGCTTGTGGTGTGAAAGAGTAAAAATTCATCACCAAATCCAAAGTCACCTAGGTTTCCTCCTGTGTTATCTTCTAGGATTTTTATAGTTTTGCATTTGACATTTAAGTCTGTTCCATTTTGAGTTAATTTTTGTGACAGGTATCAGTTCTGTGTCTAGATTTAATTTTTTAATGTAAATGTCCAGTTTTTCCATTACCATTTGTTGAACAGACTATCTTTTCTTTTTTTTTTAATGTTTATTTATTTTTAAGAGAGAGTGTGCAAGAGGGGGAGGGACAGAGAGAGAGGGAGACAGAGGACCTGAAGCAGGCTCCGCGTTGTCAGTGGAGGGGGCTCAAATCCACAAACCATGAGATCATGACCTGAGCTGAACTTGGATGCTGAACCCACTGAGCCACCCAGGTGCCCCCAAAAGACTACATTTTCTGCATTGGATTGCCTTTGCTCCTGTTTCAAAATTGATTATTGTTTGTGTGGGGCTATTTCTGGGCTCTCTTTTCTGTTCCATGGATCAGTGCCTATTCCTTCATTAATACCACACTGCCTTGATTACTGTAGCTTTGTAGTAAGTCTTAATGTTGGAGAGTGTCAGTCCTCCAACTTTGTTTTTTCTCTTTCAATACTCTGTTGGCCATTATGACTTACTTGTCTTTTCATATGAACTTTATTTTTTAAATTTATTTTTAGTTTATTTTTAATTTACATCCAAGTTAGTTAGCATATAGTGCAACAATGATTTTAGGAGTAGATTCCTTAATGCTCCTTACCCATTTAGCCCATCCCCCCTCCTACGACCCTTCCAGTAACCCTCTGTTTGTTCTCCATATTTAAGAGTCTCTTATGTTTTGTCCCCCTCCCTGTTTTTATATTATTTTTTGCTTCCCTTCTGTTGTGTTCATCTGTTCTGTGTCTTAAAGTCCTCATATGAGTGAAGTCATAGGATATTTGTCTTTCTCTGACTAATTTCATTTAGCATAGTACCCTCTAGTTCCATCCATATCATTGCAAATGGCAAGATTTCATTCTTTTTGATTGCCGGGTAAAACTCCATTGTATGTATGTACATCTTCTTTATCCATTCATCCATCAGTGGACATTTGGGCTCTTTCCATACTTTGACTATTGTTGATAGTGCTGCTATAAACATGGGGTGCATGTGTCTCTTTGAAACAGCATACCTGTATCCCTTGGATAAATACCTAGTAGGGCAATTGCTGGGTCATAGGGTAGTTCTATTTTTAATTTTCTGAGGAACCTCCACACTGTTTTCCAGAGTAGCTGCACCACCTTTCATTCCCACCAGCAGTGCAAAAGAGATCCTCTTTCTCCACTTCCTTGCCAACATCTATTTTTGCCTAAGTTGTTAATGTTAGCCATTCTGACAGGTGTGAGGTGGTATCTCATTGTGGTTTTGATTTGTATTTCCCTGATGATAAGTGATGTTGAGCATTTTTTCATGTGTTGGTTGGCCATCTGGATGTCATCTTTGGAGAAATGTCTACTCATGTCTTTTGCCCATTTCTTCACTGGATTATTTGTTTTTTGGGTGTTGAGTTTAATAAGTTCTTTATAGATTTTGGGTACTAACCCTTTATCTGATATGTCATTTGCAAATGTCTTCTCCCATTCTGTAGGTTGCCTTTTCTTTTTGCTGATTGTTTCCTTCACTGTGCAGAAGTTTTTATTTTGATGAGGTCCCAATAGTTCATTTTTGCTTTTTGTTTCCCTTGCCTCCAGAGATGTGTTGAGTAAGAAGTTGCCACGGCCAAGGTCAAAGAAGTTTTTGCCTGCTCTCTTCTTGAGGATTTTTATGGCTTCCTCTCTTACATTTAGGTTTTTCATCCATTTTGAGTTTATTTTTGTGTATGGGGTAAGAAAGTGGTCCAGGTTCATTTTTCTGCGTGTCGCTGTCCAGTTTTCCCAGCACCACTTGCTGAAGAGACTGTCTTTATTCCATTGGATATTCTTTTCTGCTTTGTCAAAGATTAGTTGGCCATATGTTCGTGGGTCCATTTCTGGTCTCTATTGTTCCATTGATCTGAGTGTCTGTTTTTGTGCCAGTACATACTGTCTTGATGATTACAGCTTTGCACTATAGCTTGAAGTCCACCATATGAACTTTAGAATCAGTTTGTCAATATCCACAAAATAACTTGCTGTTATTTTATTTAAATTATAGTGAATCTATGGATCAATTTGGGAAGAACTGACATCTTAACAATATTGGTTCTTCCTATCCATTTACCTGGACTATTTCTTGATTTGTTTGTTCTTTTTTGACTTTGTTCATCAGAGTTTTACAGTATTTTTCATATAGCTCTTGTATATATTTTGTTAGCTTTATTTATTTATTTATTTATTTATTTATTTATTTATTATGAGAGAGAGAGAGCATATGTGTGTGTGTGCTTGCAAATGAGTGAGGGAGGGGCAGTGGGAGAGAGAGGGAGAGAGAGAGAGAGAGAGAGAGAGAGAGAGAGAGAGAATCTTAAGCAGGCTCCATGCTGGGCTGGAGCCTGATGTGGGGCTTGATCTCATGACTGTGAGCTGAAATCAAGAGTCGAACTCTTAACTGAGCCACCTAGGTGCCCCTATTTTGTTAGCTTTATATCTAAGTATTTCATTTTTCGGTGCTAATATAAATGGTATTGTTTTGTATATTTTAAAATGTCACTTCATCATTGTTGGAGTACAGGAAAGTGGTTGACTTTTGTACATTAAACTTACATCCTGCAACATTTATATAATCAGTTATTCCATTAGATTTTTTTATTGTTGTTGTTTGACTTTACATAAACAATCATGTCATCTGTGAACAAAGGCAGTTTTATTACTTACATCCAAATCTGTCTACCTTTTATTTCTTTTTCCAGTCTTATTGAATTAGCTAGGAGTCCCAGTATGGTGTTGAACAGGTAAGAGTGGACATCCTGCCTTGTTCTGATCTTACTGGGAAAGCATGTAGCATACTGTTAACTATAGGCTTTTATAGATGTTCTTTATCAGGTTAAGGATGTTCCTCCTCTATTCCTAGTTTGCTGAGAGTTTTATCATGAATGGGTGTTGGGTTTTGTCAAATAATTTTTCTGCATATATTGATGTGATGGATTATATTAATTGGCTTTTTCCACCTTTATTGGTTTATAATTGACATATAATATTATGTAAGTTTAAGGTATACAACTTAGTGATTTTATATACGTATATGGTTCAGAATGATTACTGCAATAAGGTTAGTTAACACAGCCATTACTTCATATGGTTACAATTTTTTTTTGTGGTGAGAATTTTTAAAATTTACTCTCTTTACAACTTTCAAGTATACAATACAATATTAATATGGTTACCACGCTGTACATTATATCCCTAGAGCTTATTCATCTTATGAGTGAAAATCTGTATTCTTTGACTGCCTTGACCTATTTTCCTTACTCCATACTCTGTGCCAGCAATCACCAATCTGTTCTGTTTGTACAAGTTTGTTTTTTTTCAGATTCTACATATAAGTGAGATCCTATGGTATTTGTTTTTCTTTGTCTGACTTATTTCATTCAGCAGAATGCTCTCAAAGTTCATCCATGAGGTTGCAAATGGCAGGATTTCCTTCTTTTTTATGGCTGAATAATATTCTATTTTACATGAATTGATTTAAAAACATTTTTTTAATTTTATTTATTTTTGAGACAGAGACAGAGCATGAATAGGGGAGGGTCAGAGAGAGAGGGAGACACAGAATCCAAAGCAGGCTCCAAGCTCAGAGCTGTCAGCACAGAGCCCGAAGCGGGGCTCAAACTCACAGACTGTGAGATCATGACCTGAGCCGAAGTCGGAAGCTCGACTGACTGAGCCACCTAGGCACCCCATGAATTGATTTTTGAATGATGAGTCAGCTGTGCACACCTAGGATAAATCCCATTTGGTCAAGGTGTATAATTATTTTAATTGTTAAATTTTTAAACTTTTAAAACATTTTTTATTATTTTCTTATTTAAGTACTCTCCACACCCAACATGGGGCTTGAACTCACGACCCTGAGATCAAGAGTCATGTGCTCTTCTGACTGAGCCATCTGGGCACCCTAAGGTATGTATAATTATTTTTATACATTTTTGGATTTGATTTGCCAATATTTTGTTGAGCATTTTCACATCTATGTTTATTGGTTTGTAGATTTCCTTTCTTATAATGTCTTGCTTTTGGTATTAGGGTAAGGTTGGCCTCATAGAATTATGTTAGAAGGCATTGCTTCTGCTTCTGTGTTTTGGAAGTGATTGTAGAGAATTGGTATGATTTCTTTCTTAACTATTTGGTAGAATTTGCCAGTGAACTCATCTGGGTCTGGTACTTTCTGTTTTGGAAGGTTATTAATTATTGATTCAATTTTTTAATAGATAAAGGCCTATTCAGATTATCTACTTGTGTGTGTTTTGGTAGATTATGTCTTTTAAAGAATTGGTTCATTTCATCTAGGTTATCAAGTATGTTAGCATATAGTTGTTAAAAATGTTCCTTTGTTATCTTTTTAATGTTCATGAAATCAGGAGTGAAGTCTCCTCTTTCAATTTTGATATTAGTTATTTGTCTTCTTTCTTTCTTTCTTTCTTTCTTTCTTTTTTTTTTTTTTTGTCTTAGCTAACCTGGCTAGTGACATTAATTCTCTTCATCATTTCAAAAAAACATATCTTGGTTTCACTGAGTTTTTCTATTGATTTTTTAAAAAATTTCTTTGATTTCTACTCTAATTTTTATTATTTCTTTTCTTTTATTTACTTTGGATTTAATTTGTTCTTCTCTTTCTAGTTTTTTTATGGTAGAAGCTTAGATTATTGATTTTAGATCTTTTTTCTTTTTAAATTGATGTGTTCAATGCTATAAATTTCCCTCTAGGCCCTGCTTTTGCTGCATCATCCCTAGTTTTGATAAGTTATATTTTTAGTTTTTAGTTCAAATATTGTAAATTTCTCGTGACTCTTTTTCGGTCCATGTGTTATTTAGAGGCGTGTTGTTTAATGGCAAGAAATTTGGGATCTTATACTAATCTTTCTGTTACTCATTTCTAGTTTAATTCTGTTGTGGTTTGAGCATGCTTTGTATGATTTTAATTCTTTTAAATTTGTTGATGTGTGTTTTATGGTCTACCTTGTGATGTATCTTGATGAATCTTCTGTGAGAACTTGAGAATGTGTGTTCTGCTGTTGTTGGATGAAGTATCCTACAGATGTCAATTATATCCAGTTGATTGATGGTATTGCACATTTCAGTTATGTCCTTACTGATTTTCTGCCTGCTGTATCTGTCATTACTCGTAGTGGGGTGTTAAAATCTCCAACTATATTAGGGGATTCATCTGTTTTTCCTTGCAAATCTATTAGTTTTTGCCTCACATATTTTGATGCTTTGTTGGTTAGTGGTTACGTTAAAGGTTGTTATGCCTTCTTGGAGAACTGACTCCTTTCTCATGATGTAATGCTCTTCCTTACTGCTAAATTTCCTTGCTGTGAAGTCTGTTTTGTCAGCTACTCCTGCTTTCTTTTTATTAAAAGTGTTAATATGGTATGCTTTTCTCCATCCCTTAACTCAGTCTATTTGTGTCTTTATATTTAATGTGGATTTCTTGTAGACAACATATATTTGGGTCTTTTTTTTTTTTTCATTCTGACAGTTTCTGCATTTTAACTGGTATATTTAGACCACTGACATCGGAAGTATTAAGGATGTAGTTAGAGTAATATCTACTGTATTTGTTACTGTTTTCTCCTTGTTACCCTTATTCTTTGTTCTTTTTTAAATCTGCCATTCCTTTTCTCACATTTTTATTGAGTGTTTCATGCTTTCTCCCCTCTCAGCATATCAACCATAACTTCTTTAGGTGGTTATCTCTGCGTTTGTTAATATTTACAGCTTATCTAAATCCTCTTTCCAATAACATTACTACTTCCAGGATAGTGCAAATATTTTATGAGTATTCTCAAATCCTCTGAACTTGAAAAACATGATATCACATATGCTTTCTTTGATTACTATTGAGAATAAACAATTTTTCAATTGTGTGTCCTCTCTCTCTCTTTTAGTTATTTGTTGAAATGCAGGTTTTGCTTTGTTTCTTCACAACAAATTTTTCAATTGGCATTATTATTTTAATGAGACCAATCAAGTCCAATTAGTTGGGTTTTATCTGAAGACTTCTCACTTAGGCTAAGGAAAGAAAGGTGCAAAGAAGTGCAGCATTGGTTACAAACCTTCTGGTTTAGTTTAGCCTGATTGGTAATGAATTTATCTCTTTTGGATCTCACGCACTTTGCCTTTTGAAACTCATGCTTTGTGAGGAGTAGAGACACTATGGAATGTAAGAAGTTGGCTGAAGCGGAGATTCTTCTGAGCCAAATGATCAGTCCAAGAAGTTCTTGCATCCTTCTAGAATAAGGTTAGCACTTCAGACCTGTCGCTAAGGAAGAATCTAGAATGTTCACTTCCAAATGGCCACTTATATTGTGACAACCTCTGTCCTGCTACTTGTCCTTTTAAAGCTGAATGAATAAAGCGCTTAAATTTTTAAATAATTCAGAGACTTGAGATCCAAGAGTGTTAACTTTGGTTTTTTTTTAATTTTTTTTTTTTTTAACGTTTATTTATTTTTGAGACAGGGAGAGACAGAGCATGAACAGGGGAGGGTCAGAGAGAGGGAGACACGGAATATGAAGCAGGCTCCAGGCTCTGAGCTGTCAGCACAGAGCCCGACGCGGGGCTAGAACTCACGGACTGTGAGATCATGACCTGAGCCGAAGTTGGCCGCCTAACCGACTGAGCCACCCAGGCGCCCCCCAAGAGTGTTAACTTTGTAATACGAATGCAAGAAACCTGGCTTTGGGGCGAGCATAGTTTTGGGGAAAGAGACCAGGCAGTTTAAGGACTGTTAGCCCCAAGGTTTGTTTTCTCTTTGCTATAGGGAGCCAGTTTACCTGGTTCAGTCAGTTTAGATGTCAACATTGATAAATGACAGTGAGAAATGTCTCTGTCCTGTAAGAGGAATTTAAAAGATGCTTCTTCTAGAAAATGCACTGAAGATTGCAGCCTTATTTGAATGACTGTGAGCTAACAAGGACTCATCACTCCCTTGAGAGCAAAAGGACAGATAGTTCTGGGAAGAGAGTGCACAGGAAGAAGTCAAGGATTAAAGGTTTCATGGGCAGGGAAAGCAAAAGAACAAAATATATGAGTGAGTCTGACGTATGAATGCAGTTCTGTAGGGTTCAGTCTCCTTTTTAACTGAACTTGCCCACTGGATATAAATCTCTATCTAAAGATTTGTGATCAATGTTGGCAGTTTTTGTACACTCACCTGCTTTTTTAGGTCATCCTCTCGCCAGCCTGTTCCCATCCTCCAGTGGTGCTATGCCCCCCCCCAAAACAACAACAACAACAACAACAACAACAACAACAACAACTTTCTGTGGAAGTTCCTTGGCCAGGTCTCACTGTCAGGGAGAAGCCGGAGCCTTAAACAAAGTCCCAAAGTCCTTCCCTACTAACAGGTAGACTGAGCACTTTCGAGATCCTGAGCCTTCCCTGGTTAATAAATGTAATTTCAGACTCTGAGGAGGGCAGAAGCAAGCCGGTCAAGGTAGGCGGAATTAACTGCATTCTAAGGTGGATATAAATCATTTTGGCATCATGATTCATTTGACATTTTAAGGCTGAGTCAATTCTCTCTGGCTTTGCCCTGGAGCTGCTGTGATGGAGAATGAGGCTGCTGGCTGAGCAGTCATTTACCTGTAAAGGTGGTGAAGGATGTGCAGGGGCCTCTAGACTTGGCAAGTAATAAATGAAGATGAAAACACGATACTTTATAATATACCAGATGATTAGGCCAAAGATAAATAATAGTAGCAAAAATAAAAACAACAGTGGTGCTAGCTAACACTGTCTACTTAACCATGAAGCAGTCATTGTATTTACATGTCTTTTCATTGTTATGGAGGATATTGTGATGGTCAATTTCATGTGTCAATTTCACTGGGCTAAGGGTGCCCAGAGAGCTGTCAAAACATTGTTTCTGGGTGTGTCTGTGAGCCTGTTGGCTCATCCACTTCTCTGGTTCTCAGGCCTTTGAACATAGACTGAGTGTTCCCTGGCTTTCCTGGCTCCCCAGCTTGCAGAGGATTGCAGGACTTGCCAGCCTCCATAACCACATGAATAAATTCCTATAATAAATCTATTGTTTTTAAGTTGAAGTATAATTTACCTATAGTATTATATTAGTTTCATGATTGAAACTTAATGATTGGACATTTGTGCATGTTACAAAATGGTCCCCACGGTAAATCTAGTTCACATTCGTCACCATACACAGTTACAAAATATTTCTTTGGTGATCAGCACTTTTACAGTCTGCTCTCTTAGCAACTTTTAGACATGCAGTACAGTGTTATTAACTGTAGTCACCACACTGTCCATACATCCCCATGACTTATTTACTTTGTAACTGGAAGTCTGTACCTTTTGACCCTCTTCACCCATTTTGGCCCCCTTTCTTCCCTGTCTCTTTCACCCTCATCTGTAGCAACGCCGTCTAGTAGAAATATTTTGTGAACCCTCAATGCAAAGCAAGTATATATTTAAATCATTTCTAGTGGCCATAGTAAGTAAAGGAAAAAGGAACAAGTACAATTCATTTTAATGTTATATTTCATTTAATCAGTGTATCTAAAATATTATCATTTGATCTTGTAATCAATACAAAAATTATGAGCTATTTCTACATTCCTGTTTTTCTTTAAAAAAAATTTTGTTTAATGTTTATTTTTGAGAGAGAGAGAGAGACAGAGAAAGAGTGTGAGTGGGGGTGGGGCAGAGAGAGAGGGAGACCCAGAATCCAAAGCAGGCTCCAGGCTCTGAGCTGTCAGCACAGAGCCCAACATGGGGCTTGAATCCGTAAACCCTGAGATCAACACCTGAGCCAAAGTCGGACGCTTAACCGACTGAGCCACCCAGGTGCCCCACTACATTCCTATTTTTTGACAAAGTCTTCTAAATCTGGTGTGTGTTTATATTTACAGTACAGTTCAGTTTGGACCAGCACCATCTGAAGTGCTCAGCAGCCACACGTGGCCAGTGGCTACTGGACTGGACAGTGCAAATCTAGAAAGCGTGTAGCTTGTTCACTTGCCTAGAGATGCATATTCATTTGCTACCCATTTAAGCAACTACTCTGCCAACCACTGTTCTAGGTGTTTGGATGCACTGGTTAAATCCAGAACTTCTATTTTACTGAGGGAAGAAGGGGAAAAAAAAAGGATAAATAAATAAACAAAGAAATCAGAGGTGCCTGGGTGGCTCAGTCAGTTGTGTCTGCCTCTTAATTCTGGCTTGGGTCATGATCTCACAGTTCGTGGGACTGAACCCCTAAGTAGGCTCTGCACTGACGGTGTGGAGCCTGCTTGGGATTCTCTCTCTCTCTCTCTCTCTCTCTCTCTCTGCCACTCGTGTGCTTTTGCTCTCTCTCTCAAAATAAATAAATAAACATTAAAAAATTTTAAAAAAAATCAGATGTCAAAGTGATGTTGATACAAAGAAAATAAATCAGGGTGAGGAGAAGAGTGATGGGTGGGAAGGCTGCTTTTGAGATAGAGTAGTCACGGTAGGCGTCTCTAGAGAGGTGACATTTGAGGTGAGGTCTGCGTATTAGGAAGAAGTATGTCATGTTGCGATGGAGGAAATAACACTCCAGGCTGAAGAGACAGTGTACAAAGGCACAAGGGTGGGGCTGAACTCAGCACTTTGTGGATGAGATAAAAGACCAGTGAGGTAGGAGAGGGGTGTGGGGCTGACTTGGGTCCTACAGATTGTAGTATGGAGCTTGGGTTTTATTCTAAGAGCCATGGCAGCCAAGGGAGTATTTTAAGCAGGCAGTCATGATTTGAGGGATGCTTTTAAAAGATCACTTTGGTGTCATGTGGAGAATGGGCTGTAGGAAAGCATGAACTGAACCCGAGGGAGCTATCGGGGGGCTGGTTAATGCTGTGGTGCCAGGGGAAGCTTCAGTGGTGGGGGGTACAGGTTTTGAGTCTCCAGGCGATGCTGTGACTGTAGGGCCTGGAGCACAGGACTGTAAATGGACTAGGAGGGAAAGGGTGAATTTGGGGATGACTCCAGTGTTGGGAACCGAGCAAGTCGGGGCATGAGGCCATTAACTGAGATGCGGAAGAAACTGGAGATGGGTTTAGGGGGAACATCACAAGGGCGAGTGTTCAGGGAGAGAATTGCTGCAAGAGGCACTAACCAGGGTTTAGGGAAAAACGGCATAGAAATCCAGGCCTACCCCCTGGCCAGACCTCTCCCAGGTAGGGTTCTGAGACAGAAGACAGGATGTACAGTTAAATGTGAATGTCACATAACCAAAGAATTTCTTACATGTGCATGTCCCATGCAATATTGGGGAATACGTAATACTAAGTACGATTTATCTAAAATTCAAATGTTGTTAGGCATCCTGTATTTTTGTTTGCAAAGCCTGGCAACCCTCCTCTCAGACCCGTTTTGCTAAGTGTTTTGGAGACTGGGGTGAGGTGAGGGCGAACATTCTTTGTACTGGGTCACAGTAGTGTCCCATGAGCTGAGGACGGTGGGAGAGACTACTCTGTATATAACTCTTGGATAGAACTTACAGTTTTTTGTTTTTTTTTTTAAAGTAGGCTACATGCCCAACGTGGGGCTTGAACTCATGACCCTGAGAGTAAGAATGACATGCTCTAAAGATCATGAGCCATCCAGGTGCTCCTAGAACTTACAGGGTTTTTTTTTTTTTTAATGTTTATTTTTGAGAGAGAGAGAGAGAGAGAGAGAGAGAGAGAGAGAGAGAGGAAATGAGC
>NC_064811.1:173662325-173723827 GCF_023721935.1 Panthera uncia
GAGAGAGAGAGAGAGAGAGAGAGAGAGAGAGAGAGAGAGAGAGAGAGGGAGAGGAAATGAGCACAAATGGGGGAGGAGCAGAGAGAAAGGGGGACAAAGGATCAGAAGCAGGCTCTGTGCTGATGTGGGCTTGAACTCCAGAACTGAGAGATCATGACCTGAGCCAAAGTTGGACGCTTAACCAACTGAGCCACTCAGGTGCCCCAGAACTTATAGTTTTTAAAGTGCTTTAATTTCCATGATTTATTTTGATGCTTCTGGGGGCTGACATTTCCCCCTTTTTTACATACAGGTGAGGCCCAGAGAAGTCAAATGAGTTGCTCAAGACCACATAATAAGTAGGGAGTGGAGCCAGGACTATTATGCTGGAGACTGTGTGTGCCTAGCCAACTCCAAGCCATGCTTTCCCTTTCCTATCAGAACTTCGGGGTCATTTAAGTTCTGGCCTTGCCAGTTCCAGAGGAGAATGTGGTAAGTCAGCCTGTCCCACAGCGCATCGCCCTGGTGGCTGTGATTGGTCAGAGTAGACTTGGCTCAACCAGACCGAAGGGAAGGACTTTTATGTCATGGTCAGTGGAGATGATTTCCCTCTTGTGCTCCATCCAGACATAAATGAGGCCGTATACAGAACTCATTCCCAGTGGCAACCATGTAGCAATCATTTGGGAGACCAGCCTGGAATGAGGCTGATGCAGAACAGAGCAGAGATGGAAAGGACCTGGGTCCACGATGACATCTTGAGCTGCTGGTCTTTGCCTAGCCTGGAGCCACTCCCCACTGGGCTCCCAGTTATGTAAGAGAATAAACTGCTTAGTGGTTAAACCACTTTGGTCCTGGATTTTCTGATGCTGGTCACCCAAATCATTCTGACTGTTGCAATGAAAATTGAGCTCTTCTTCTTCCGGTGTTTGCCTACTACACCACATGGCTGCTATATGCAAAGGAAGCCAGGTGTAATGGTTTGCACAGAATTATTCAGGACTAGCTTCAAAGATTAGCACAATTTAAATAGAATTTTGAAGTGGGAGGAGGCAGGGGGGAAACCTGGGGGTTGACTGGTACTTGTGATTGCTCAGAGGCAAGAGCATTTTCACCGGGGAAACAGGGGGAGGTGACCTTCGGGGTGATTGTGGAGTCTCCTGCTTAGGAGTTGCAATTGATCCGAGGGCCACCTGGGAATCCTGAGAAAGGAAGTGATGTGATGGAAATGAAGGTGTGAGAAATGCTCCTGGTTCATATGTTTTTTTGGGAAGAGCAAGCATACTTTATCCTTTTAGACACGTAGGAAAGTTCCAAAAAGCTAATAGAGAATGGATGCTCTGGAGATCATTACCTATTGGTTGGTGTTCCTGCAAGGATTTGCCTGGAAGGAATAAGTGCTCTCTCTATTTGTACAGAGATACACTCTCCAGCTCTCTCAGTGTTGGCACAGAGGAAAGTTTCGACTATGTCAAAACCCACACGGATCCTTCATTTCCTTCAGGTGCCTTTGAACTCTTGCTCAGCTTGCAATTTGGGAGGACTCTTTCAGAAAGGATAAAGGTTTTTTGTTTGTTTGCTGGGTTTGGTTCGGTTGGGGAGAAGGCAAGGCTAAGGCCTCAGACTCTGCCTCTAGGGCTCCTTTCTAAGGCTACCACGGTCCTGATGTATGGGATGGGATGGTACACCATAGGATGGGATCATTAAGCCATCAGAGTTGGGTTGCACCTTGTACTGGTTTTCTATGGCTGCTGTAACAAATCTTCACAAACTTGGTGGCTTAAAAGAAATGTATTCTCTCAAGGTCTGGAGGCCAGTAGTCTGAAATCCAGGTATCAGCAGGGCCACGCTCCCTCCAGAGGCTCTGGGGGATTCATTTCTTTGCCTTTTCCAGCCACTGGTGGCTGTTGGCATTCCTTGACTTGTGGCCACATCCATCCAGTCTCTACCCCCTTTTTCAAATGACTTTCTTTTCCATCGGTGTAATGTCTCTCTGTCCCCCTCTTACAAGGACATTGTCATTGGATTTAGGGCCCACCCAGATAATCCAAGATGATCTCATCTCAAGATCCTTTACTTAATTATATCTGCAAAGACCCTTTCCTAGGGAAGTTCACATTCACAAGTTGCAGGATTTGGACAGATCTTTTTTTGGGGGGGGCACCTTTCAACTCACTACAGGCCCCTTTGGGAACTATCAAGTTACGCCATTTAAGTTCTTTGAATCTCAGCACTCTCACCTGTGAAATGGGTGTGCCGTCACTGACTTTCTTGTCTCACAGGATTGTGGAGATCCACACATTCACCAGAGTGAATGATGAGGGGATGGAAAGACAGGATGGGGTGGGGTGAGGGAACAGTCACGATTATTTGGGTAGGCATGGGGTGGGGAGAGCAGGAAGGATCGGAAGACAAGGAGAGTGTGGTGCAACTCATCTTACGAGGAGAGGGAAGGAAAGCTTCAGAAACAGCAGCTGGAGTAGGGGTTGGAGGTGCTGGGTGATGCAGGTCTTTCCCAGGCACATATGTACCTATCTGTTTTCTCCTGGCTCCTTGGCTGAGAGCACCATCACTGCTAGCTTTGAAGAAGGAGTCAAGAAAAAAATGAGGAGCTAGAGGAGGATGTTAGGAAGGAGGATGAAAAAGGGTAAATAAGGAAGAAAGTACTATTCTTTCTCTGGTTACCTGTGAGGCTAAAATGGAAAACCTCTGTTCTTCCTCAGATTTTTTTTTTAACCACAAAAGGAGAAAACAGAGCCAGCAGCTCAAGGGCTATGATGATCTCCTTTAGAGGACAGTGGCCTAGGACACTTGGATGTCCTGGGAGAAAGAAGCAGGCAGAAGTGAGGTTTCCTCAGGTAACACTCTGTGTAGTTGCAAGTGTGTACTAATTTCACCAGCAGCAAAGCCCAGGAGGAGGAACAAACTAGAATACCAAGAAAGAAGGGCAAATGATGTTTATTGATTGTTTACTCTGTGGGAGGGCTTTTACACATGTCATCTTGCCTCATGACAATCTCAGAAAATAATTTTTCAAATAGATGAAGAAAAATGAATAGAGGAAGGTGAATTTCTCAGGCTCAGAGAAATCTAGAGACTTGCCTGGGGTCACATGACAAAATCCATCTACTTCAGGGCTCAATCTTAAGTTTGTCTGCCACTGAAGTTTGTGTTCTATTTACTCCCGCTGGCTGCCCTTGAGGATGAGAAGGATGTAATCACCAACTGGTACTTACATGTGGCATATTTTTACCTCTTACCTTAACTTTTGTTTTCTCTCATATTTAAAACATAAATTTCAAAGAGAGGGAGAGGCAAACCAAGAAACAGAGTCTGAACTACAGAGAAAAAATGGGTGGTTATCACAGGGAAGGTGGGTGGGGGGATGGGTGAAATAGGTGATGGGAATTAAGGAGTGCACTTGTCGTGATGAGCACTGGTGATGTATGGAAGTGTTGAATCACTCTATTGTACACCCGAAACGAATATTGCACTGTATAGTAACTGGAATTTAAATATAAACTTTTTCAAAAATGTAAATTTCAATCATCATTGTTTAGCAAATTTCTGTTATTTATAATTTGTTTTGTTTCACAGCAAAGGACAGTTGGTGGACCATTGTGCTCACATTCATATTATTTCAAGTGTGTAAGACAATCCTGAGTGGCTCCCCAGACACGGTGCCCTTGGGGGTGTCCAGCTTGATGGAAAAGTGCATCTTGCAGATTCCAGCCTGTAATGTACTTGCAGATGCCACAGCTAGGGTAGCTTTGGTCTAATCTTCTGTCTCTTCATAATCTTACCATTCAGGACAGGGCTAAGAACATGACCTAAAAGTCTGCATTAAGAATGAACAGTAGCGCCGTAGAAACACTGTCGCCAGATCGCGATGTCCATTCGATTCCATTCAAAGCGACCTTGCACACTGATGACGTGTTTCAAGGAAGTGAATTATCTACCTGAGTGGAGGACAAAAAAAAGAAAAGAGAACGTATTCTTCCTCCAGGTCCAGGAAGATCAGGGGGCTGAGTCAGCCTGTCAATGTGCTGGTCCTTAAGTGGTGTCATATTTTAATCTCACTGGAATTTCAAGGTTTAGAAGGAAATGTTTCTGTTCCTGTCAGAGCCTCAGCGTGGGTGTGGACTCACTTGCAGCCCTCACTCTCTAAGCTTGTAGCAGGCAGAAGGGAGGGGTCCTGTTCTTCGGGGGGAAAGGAGTTGGTCTCAAATTTGAATTGATGAGCCTGGCTATGTAGACATGGTCCCAATGCCAGTCTCCGGAGCTCTGACAAGAGACCCAAGGAAGCCTCCGAGGATAGATCTGAACTGCGCAGGAAGAATGATGGTGTTAGAAGTGGCAGCAATGGCAACCTGTTGTTTATATGCTAGGCCGTGGGGTGACGCCCTTAGCCGAGTCACCTTGTCTTTTCTTCCAACATGACATCCAAGTCATAGGGGACCTGAAGGGGTTAGGAGTGGAGACTGGATACAGACTGCTGGGCTCAAACTCAAGCTCAGAAAAAGGGGGTAATAATAGTGGCTAGGGTTTTGAGGATTCAGTGAGTTGATACATGATACATGAGAAGCATTTACAGTTCTGGCATGTTTTAAGTCCCATACAAGTGTTGGTGCTTACTCTTCTACACACAAATGAAGACATTAAGGGTCAGAGGGGTTAACTAAATCATATAACCTAAGCCCACCTACAAAGCCCTTTCTCCTTGCATCAGACTGCTCTCCTCTTCTTTTGTGTCTAGTCTTCTAGAATGGGCTATACAGCCCAAAGCGCCGCACAGCAGATGGCCACACAGTGGAGCTTCCCCTTCTGAAGTTGGAAGGGTGTGAATTACTTTCCTCGGGGGAGGAGCAGGCAGGGCTGTCTCCTGAGCCCCTGTCTCTCCACCCGCAGCCCTGCAACTTTCAACTGCTACAGGCGATTCTTAGTTTTGAGGATCTGACAAGAGGAGAAAGTTTCTGGGGGAGGGATTTGGTTTGTTATTCAATGAATGGTCTTTGGCAGAGAAGGGCATTTCTTTCAGTTACTGGCTTGGCCCTGATTCTGAGCTGTTCTCTCCCAGGTCTTGAGGCTGCCCCAGCTTGCCCTACCTCAGTGGATGGAGGTGCCCACCTGAGCTCAGATCCTTCTTCTGGCTCATGGAACCCATATGCTCCTGAATCGTTCATTGATTCTCCCCGAGTCTCTTCAGTACCATTATGGTGTCAAACTAGATCATCAGTAAGCTCCCGGGTAGCTCTAAAATGCCATAATTCAAAGACCAATTAATGTTTGGATTAACTTTAGGACCTCATATGATCACCAGAAAGACATTTTGCTTTCTGCTGGGACTCTGCCAAGCTCAGGGAGGAACTTGTCTGAGGTTCCTGCCTTACTGGTGGAGCACAGGTGAAGCCTGGGGCTGGTGAAATGTTTGGGGAAAGCATAGCCCTAAAGAGACCAGAGTGAAGGGTTCTGTCTTTGGTGGATGCTGTTAACAACCACTGACCAACTGCAGCCTTCACTTTCAAAAGTGCAGAGAAAGTGTTACAAACAGAACAGGCAGACAGTGTGGATAGTTTACAAAGAATTCAGTCTAGGTGACTCATGAATAACTTGGGGAGTGGTGGGCAGTCAGGTCATTTCACATTTTAAGCATGAATTAATTTGCTTTTGTGACCATTATTGAGAATTTTGGGGGCAAAAAAGCCATAGCATGTTACAACGGGATATGAACTCAAATATGCTAAAAATGAGCACAGTCTTATTGAAAACTCCTAGGATTTTGGATTGATTTTGTACAAAGGATCAGAATAGATGAAATTGTCCTGAATATTTGTGTGGCAGTGACAGCAACCCAGGCAAATATGGATGTGGTCACGGACTCCATGCGATCTCGTGAAGGAAGACTCTAGAAGAAGCATCATCCAGATCTTGCTCTGCCTCCTTGAAATGCATAACCATCAAGATGCAGGGTTAACAATGGGCCTGTTGCTTTATTGGTTGCTTCTTCCAAAACTCTCTGCTAAAATCCTTCTTGGTAAATTTGATAGGACAAACTTTTGTTGTTGTTCTGTCTGTCTAGCCCTTTCTTCCTATAATGAGTACAGCTTGGAACTGGGAACTTTGGTTCGCTGATCCTTGGACAAAGAGTTATGTGGGTTTGCAGGTAGCAGCTGGGAGAAAGGGGTGAGAGAGAGAAAAAGAGAGAGAGAAAGATCCAGAGGATGATTTTGAAGCTGAGAGGCTGGAATACTGGGGATGGGAGCTGCAAGAGAAGAGAAAAAGACCCTTTGATGGAAGGCTGGGGAGAAATCAAATATTAAATGGAGATTCAAAGAGTTTGGTGTATATGGTACAAAACCCTCCTTTCCCTTCCCTAGAAAATCTTCAGTAAACTCTAATACACACTGTTGTTGAGATGGGACTAGATTCTTTCTGTAGACTGGAAGGTTTGGGTGAGCCCAGCATCAAGACAAGCATACAAAACTGACATGGGCATTATAGGTGGGTTACTGGGGGGTCACAACCACTCCTCAAACCACAAGATCTTGTTTAATCATTACACACACACACACACACACACACACGTATATGCACAGAGCTGCATAGACCCAGCCTGTGTTGTGTGTGTGTGTGTGTGTGTGTGTGTGTGTGTTTGGCGCACTAACCTTACCCATCTAAAGCGCACAAATAACTACATAGCCATCTGCAGCCATGTCTTTGGTGTGTTCACTTTACTTCCTAGCCTTGTCCCATTATTTACCTTCCTCCCTGTTTCCTCATTTATTTATTTTATTCGGATGTCCACTATTGTATAACCAGTTCCTAAACTCTCTGCTTGGATCTCGTGTGAACTAAGTGCACGGCATCCAGTCTCAACCATATTCTACAGGTGAAACAGCCAATGTCCTAGGGGACAGGCTATTCCCCTGTGTGCAATGTTACCCAGACTGCTCAAGTCACATTGCTTTCAGCTGTATTGTAATTGGAATAAGAGTGTGATTAAAAATACACATTGGCTAAGTGACAATGATAACCACCGCCTGCTGATGTCTTCTTGCTGCTGGATGTTTGTTGCCGCGGTTTACGCCCCTGTGCCGGGAGGGGTGTTTCTCACTGGCGATGCTGTCTGTGGTCTTACGCATCCCGAGGCCAGGCCTCCTTAACTTCCTTTAAGTGTGACTAAGGCACCTTGATCAGATAAAAGCTATTTTTGCTCTGGCTCTGCTAAACTAGATTCCATCTCCGATTACATTAAAGGAACTACCTTCTTTCTTTTTCCTTTGTTGCTAAGAAATAGCTTTTCCTTTCAGATTGATTTTTTTTTCTCAAAGAAGAAGCTCCAACCTACCCAACACTTGGTAGTAGTTTAAAATGAGCCAGAGATCTGCAGCTCCTATTAGAAGCATAAAGCGACCCTCCAAGTGTCTTCAGGGGTCCATGGGGCCTGTCTTTTAGCTCAAAACCCAAGTGCTATTTTAGAACAAAGGAGACTTCTTCTCTTTGGCAAACACTGATCTACTGCTTGGTTTTTCCAATTATGGGCTGGGCTCCCCCATGAGTCAGCTAATCAGACTTTTATTAGTCTTGCTATCTCATGCCCAGGGCTCCTAGCTGAATTCAGGCATCTGCAGGGAGAGGAGGGTGTGCATTTACTGGAGCCTGCTTCCCACTCTGATCTATGAGTCAGGAATCGGATTGGTCTGCTCACCTGCTGTGGAACAAAATGCATTAAGCGCCTTCTCCTCCGGATACAGTGTGTGTGTGTGTGATCCTTAATGTGGTAGGGAGCTGGGCTGCACAGCCACCTGGGAGCAGCTAACACAGGGTGCGAATGTCGGTCTCACGCAGGCTCCGTGGGTTGTTCATGCCTTGCCTCTTCCAGCAGTGCTGGCTTTCACACCTAGGGCCATTGTTGGCTGGTGTGGCCCTGGGGATCAGAGTGGGCTTAGTTTTGGGACAAAACTAATTCACAAAATTCTATTGTTGCTGAAGGAGTTATTACATGAAAACTGGGCTTGGGGAAGTTGGTATGTGGGTAGAAATGCACCTTTTCTTCTTGGTAGTAGACATGGCCTGGTTCTGAGGAAACTTCCTGGTCTGTGCAGACTAGGCTGGCTCCAGCCTGTTCTCCTAGCAAGCCCTGCCTACCTAGATCCCAACAGAGGAGCAGAGGCTGGGGCTCATCTTCTCCACATCCCCTGGTACATGGGAAGCAATAACTCAAGCTTTGCTGGATGTTGGTGAAGAGAGAGAGACAACTAGGTTATTCAGTCTGCTGACTTGATATGAGAACACTAGTTCGCTAAGTGATCTGGACAAATTCATTCAAACGTGTGTGTACTTTGTGATATTTTCTCGTTCTCATACAGATTTTAGTTTTCTTCCACAACTCTCTATTCTTCCCTCTTGACCAGAACCCTAGAACCCTGAGCCCAACTCTAGTCCCCAGGGCTCTGGGCTTTTCTAGGAGAGTCTAGTTTCCATTGACAAGTGGTGGTAGGACCCTGATGGGAAGGAGGGACTGGGAGACATGCCAGCATATCTGGACTCAGAACTCGGATGAACTCTCCTAAGGAGCTACCTGAGACTGCTGCCTACTGTGCTGCATGATCACGTTATAGGTTAGACATCTAAACATATGTGTTTTTAAAATATATTTTGTGAGAAACTTGGGCTGATTGCCCAAGAATTGAAACATAAATGGAAGAACCTAGAGAGTGTCAGAACTTGTGGAAAATACTGATGATTCCAATTATTATTTTTTTAAAGCCCAGTGAAGCCTAGGTTTTACAAAAAAATAAAAGCTTTTCTTTTGAGTATTCTGAACATTATAGTGGCACATTATATTGACTAACAGCTGACGCAAGGAGAGAACAAAAAGGGAGAAGTCATGGTGAGTGAATTGTAGGCTCTGAGCAGCAGCAATTATGCAGGGCACAAAGAGCTCGCCAGCGCAGCTCTGTCGTGGAGGGAGGGAAGGGGTAGAAACAAAGAACAGGGCGCTTCTGTGCAGAGGGTTGTGTCTACGTGGCCAAATGGCCTGCGTAGGAGGGTAATCACGAAAGCTGGGCTGACGGAGACCTGGGAAGTTTGACTTTTTTTTTTTTTTTTTCCCCAAAAGTGATTTCAATTTATAGAGCAGTTCTTACTTTAACCATGTCTTGGGTGAAACCAGTCTCTAAGATTTTGAAATCTTAATGAGTGGAAGCTAGGAAAAATGGTTTAAAAGCTGCTAGCTATTTTGGTGAAAGCATCAATTTACTTTTCCCGGAGACATCATTGTTTTCTGAAAGCCTCTGCATGGGCCCCTAAGTTAACATGTGTCGAAGCAGGTAGTCACTGTTTGAAGGGAGAACTGGGTGGCCATCAGATGCAGATGTCTTATGCCAAGACATTTTACAGCAAGATGCAATAATCCATTTGGTAATGTTTTTCTAGGGGCATGGTTGAGGTAGATCCAGGCCTCTTGCGAGGGAACAAGAAAGGTGGGACACATTTCTCTCTTAGGAGCCATACCAAACTGGAAACTCAGCCAGAAGGGAGCCCAAATAAGGCTGTTCTGACACCCTCTGTTTGCAGTGTATTCCAAGTGTCTGTCTTCTATTTCTCTTCTCTTAGCCCCCAAACTTCAGTCAAGTCTTGTCCACATTTTCCATCTTGTATCAGCAATTGCTATGGGGAATCAAGGGATGGGTGCTGTCTTTTATGAGACGATGAGTTAAGGAGAGAGCAGTTGAGGTGACCCGCAGCTGAAAGCTGGAGTTTCAGAGAGGAGGTCACTGCATGGGGCTCAACAGTTGGTCTTGGGGGCAAGCTGCATCAAGAATAATTGGAAGAATATAAGAGATTTCTTGGTGGCAATGGACGTGGTCTCAGGAATACTTGGGAAGGGAAACTGGGTGAGACACTATATACAGCAATGGGGTGGATGTTTGGAGCCAGTGAACTTTGTAATATTCACAGATACATGACTTCACAGCCTGATGGAGTCTGGGACTTCCCAACTGACTATGAGTATCCTAAGGTTTCTAATGGCCAGGCTTGGTTATCTAACACTATCAGGGCAACACCATCTTTTCAAGTTTCTGAACTTGCTTTGAGTTTGATCACCATGGGTTCTGCCTCAGGGTTTGTTCTGGTCTGTTTAAGTGTGTTGGGATACCTCTCTTAGGTCCTATTTAAATAGAGGACTTATGGAATAGACTCTGATCACTGCATGGCATGGTGATTAATTAACTCATTTCCAGCCTCTGCCATAATCATTACTTCAGAGAAGGAAAGGGTGATTTTTACAGGTGGTGCGTAAACACCTACTGTAAAATAATAATTTTTAAAATAGCTCATGTATACTGAACTTCTGCTTTATGCTGGACATTGTGCTAAGGGATTTAAAATGCATGATCTCATTTAGTCTTTACCAAGGCCCCTATGTGGTTGAGACTATGTTATTGTTGGGGGAAAAAAAAAATGAGGCTAATGAGATTTAGGTACTTTGCCCAAGGTCACAGAGGCGATAATTGGCAGAGGTGAGACTCAAGCCTGGGGCTGGTGAATGCTGGATTTGATGTGGCTGGGAGGACTGGTGTGTTGTCAGTGCCAGATTACATGGGGAGAGTACAAGCATTGGCTGTGCATCTGGGAAGCCAGCAGAGGGTGTTAGAAATTGTACACCAGCCTTGGGAGCTGGAGAGACAGGTGATGGCAGCAGCACATTAGAAAGGCCACAAAGGAAGAGAAACAGAACTTGCTAAAATACAGGACTGAGTCAGCCACTGTATTTGTGTCACATTAAGATAAAATTATAGTCTGATCCACACCTTGGAGGCACAGGATGTGAAAAAGTCGGAAGCACGACACAAGTTTATAAGATTCACTATTTTTGGCTCTTTTTTTCCTTTTAATTAGCCTCTCATGTTCTAACCCAGGCCCTCCCTGCCTCATCTTGGATCCCAGTAACTTCTTTTCCACTCTGTCCTAGTCTCTGCCTCATTCCCTAGTAAAAGTTACCTGCTTGAAGTCCATCTCAAAAATAAGGCACACCCCAAGGGAACTGGTGAGGTGGAGAGATTCAGAAGTTCAAGACCATCATCCAGTTCCTTAGAGGTAAGAAGGAGTGATAATATTCCAGGCCGACCACATCACCTTCCCAAAAGGCCAAGGCTTCTTCATCTACTGGCAAGTTCAGGGACCTGAGGCTGAACTACTTCATGTCATTATTTTTTTCATTTTCCCAGAAGGGAATGGAAAATGAATACTATATATCTTCCACATGAAAAGGTAAAAATGACTCAAGAACGGATTGTTTGTTAAAAAAAATATTAATGTTTATCACCTGAATCCTCCCTGCAGGAGCCCCAGGCAAGAAACACAGAGAGAAAAATGTTTTATGAGTGTAAGCAACGACTGCATTACCATCTTGGTATCTTGTTGGTTTATGTAATACTAGATTTTTTAGGGTTCCCAGGGACTGGGAAAATGAAATATGAAAAAAACCCAGACTCAAATGGAAATTACTCATATTGATTATGTGTGCACATGTCTTAATTTAATTCTTGGAAAGCGTATTGGTGATGAATACATCTGAGACTGTAACTGCAGTGTTTGGTAGTTTCAGGCTTATTAAATTTCACCTGCCGTCCTGGAACCTACTGGGTCCCTCAGTGACCTCAGTAACTAGGTGGTCTCTCAAAAGCCACAGTAGCTGTAGGGTTGAAATTTTGGTACTTCAGATGCCTACAGGGTCCTACAGGCCACATGGGAAGTCATTTTGAGAAACCTGTGGTTCCAATTATGTCTGTATTGGTCATTTTTTACCTCACAGGGCAGCGATGGCACCTGCTGAGTCTGCCCAGATCCTGAGAGCTCAGTAGACACCTACCCAAGTTTGTTATTAAAAGAAAAACAAAAACAAAAACAAAAAACAACTCACCTACACAAAGAACAAAATCCAATCAAGAGCTACAATATCAGTAGAAGACTTTAATGTACCAGTTAGAGAATTAAAATTATCAGGACATCATACATCAGAGTAGCCTGATTAAATGGATCGGTGTGTGAACTCCCGTTTGCTCATCAGTTATGTGTTCTTAGCTTGTACTGGGCCTTAAGAACTAACAGTTTCTTTTTTTCTTAACACATCTACTCTTTTTAAAAAATGTTTATTTATTGTTGAGAAAGAGAGAGAGAGAGAGCACTTTTGAGAAGAGAGAGAGAGGGAGACAGAGGATCTGAAGTGGGCTTCGTGCTGACAGCAGAGAGCCAGACAAACTCATGAACCATGAGATCATGACCTGAGCTGAAGTTGGAAGCTTAACCGACTGAACCACCCAGGTGCCCTAACACATCTACTCTTAATTTTGGAAAAAATGGCCTTCCACAGTTAGCTTCACTCCTCCCTTCAGTGTGAAGCCTTCCTGGCCCTTTTGGCAATTTGTCACACTCTCCCAAATGCTGTCACTGAGTATGCCCTTGTGGGGTGAATTAATTGTTCAGTTGTGGATGCCCTCACTTCCCCATACCTCCTACACCATGGGCTCCTCAAGGGAAGGACTGAATTTTACCTTTGTATCTCCAGCCTCTAGCACTTTACCTGGAACATGAGCCCCTCAGTAAACATTTATTGAACAAATAGTGGATAATAGTGGATGAACTTTCTACACATAACACTTGACTTGGAACATTATTTGTTGAACAAGTAATGGGAAATAATGAGTGAATTTTCTACTTCTGTCTCTGTCAAAATTATACACTACAAATTGGTTTTTTAAGGGGGTATATTTTACCCTGTACCTGTTACACTCTATCAGCCTAAAGACACCAAAATCATTCAGCAGGTATGTACTGCTAGAGTGTTATTTCCAGAATTAGCCTTAGACTCTGTGCACTTGAGTGGATGTGACCTTCCTATGAGACAAAAACAACTGAATTTATTTCAAGTGGACTGGGAATAGGCAGAAGAGAGTGAATCCATGCCATGTAGGCCAACCAATTAAAACAAAATGTGGATTTACAACTACTGTTAGGGTCCTTTAGAAGACAATTTCAGTGCAGATTCAAGTTGCTTTTAGCATTATCTTTTTTTTTTTTAATGTTTATTTATTTTTGAGGGAGAGAAAGAGAAACAGAACGTGAGTTGGGGAGGGGCAGAGAGAGAGAGGGAGACACAGAATCCGAGGCAGGCTCCAGCCTCCCAGCTGTCAGCACAGAGCCTGACATGGGGCTCGAGCTCACATACCGCGAAAACATGACCTGAGCCAAAGTCAGATGCTTAACTGACTGAGCCACCCAGATACCCCTGCTTTGAGCATTATCTTAAGAGACACCTTCCCAAGCTTGAGTTGCCATCTTATCTTTGTCAGCCTCCACTGGAATATATTTTGATTATGGATCCACTTTATAAACTTCAGTTTAAGAAACCACCTGAAGTTGTTATGAAATACTTCTTAGAGGCCATATTTTTGGCCCCCTTAAGCTTTACTAGGTGGAAGACAAAACTCAAGATAGGTGAAGGTGAATACTTGGGCATTTTCAGTGACAGAGCATTTACAACTGGCAGAAATTACAAATACCCCAAATCTCATTTTCCAAATCAAAGCTGTCAGGGGTCCAGCTGAACAGCTCAGAAATAATCCCTGTTTCACACTTTGTTTTTTTAGGTTCACAGGGGAGAGGCAGAGGACATAGTTGTACCTATATAGTTTTATGTTTATTATTGTAGGGCCTTGACAGATCCTGCAGAAGAGGTCATGGAGACAGTAAATTGCATGTTCGGTTCCTGAGCATTATGTTTGCAGATCTGATCTCTTCAGGAGGGCAGGGCTAGAAGTAGTGTGCAACCCCTAAGCTTGACGTGTGAGGTAAGCTGCCCCTTACCTCCTGTGGGCTTTCCGCTCTGGTTCCTGGTATCTCAGACTTTTCCTTTCCTTTCCATTTTTATTGAGAGGTGATTGATATACAAGTTTAAGATGTACAGTGTGTCAATTTGTTGCATTGTCATATTGCAATATGATTACCACGGTTGTGTTAGCTAATATCTCTATCTTGTTTCATAACTATGGTTTCTTTTTTGTGGTGAGAACACTTAAGGTTTGATCTCTTAGCAACTTTGAAGTTTATAATACAGTGTTGTTGTTGACTATAATCCTATGTTGTGCATTAGATCTCCAGGACTTAATTCATCTTCTAGTGGGAAGTTTGGACCCTTAAACAATATTTTCCTGACGCCCCCTCACCCCCAACCTCTGCTAACCACCATTATACTCTCTGTATCTATGGGTTAGGTTTCTTTAGATCCCATATGTAAGTGGTATTGTCCGGTGTTTGTCTTTTTCTGAGTAATGCCTTCACAGTCCATCCATGTTGTTGCAAATGTCCTTCTTTTTCATGGCTGAATAATATTTCATCATAGGTGGCTAGGTAGATAGATGGATGGATGGATTGATAGATAGGTACCACATCTTCTTTATTCATTCATCTGTCCTTGTATTGCCTTCATTGTGGAGCTAACTCCAATGCACTTGCTAAGACTTTGACATTCTTCTTGTCCTAGATGTCTAGGTCAGACCCTGTCCCTCTCTCCACTGCCTTGTGTCAAGGAAGGTAGACCCTTTTTGTTCCCCGGGCTTGCTGTCCACTCTGTTGCTAGTGGTGGCACTGCTTAGAATCTCCAACCACAGGGAGAATTGATGCTTGCTTGTCTGATATCCGTGTTGTCACATTGCCATGAATACTGTAACTGGGTTGGGAGTCACTCTTTTCAGGGGTCAGTCATAAAGTTGGATCTGGCTCATATGCAAACCCATGCAATCCTGTCTCTGCTCTCTGACATCTCAGAGTCTTGCAATCATGTCTGCGCACATCATGATAACAGCTCTCTGTTTGAGTTGGGAGAAACCAATGATTAAATGAGATGTTTTGATTACGTACCTATTTTAGTGAGCTCTTTCCCCCACCATCATTTTTCTTGTCGCCATGGAGAACTTAAATTTTCTTTCTTTCTTTTGCTTTTGCTTAACCATTTTGTTAGTTGTTGCAAAGGGGGACAAAGGAATCTGCTGTTCTGCTCTAAAATTGCCTGGAAAATGAAATTGAAGCCAACTTGGCTGTTTTTTTTTCTTGGTAAAGTTTAATTCTTACGCTTTCGTCATGGCCCCAAATGAATGATCCATCTGAAACAAAGAAGGGCTGGAAGTTCAGGACAAGGGAGGGAAGTGGGGGGGTGGAGGTCAAACATTGCCAATACTAGACTTAATTTGCCCGGCAGGAGAGCCATGGCTATGGGTGATGTGGGCAGAATGATTTTTAAAAGAAAGCAAACAAGTGGAGACACAATTTGGGAGATTGAATTTGGTTTTGTTTGTTTTGTGTGCAAAATGAACTTGTGTGGGAAACAGAGACATTATCCATGAAGAATGCTAAGGTAATTTATGTTTCTTCCTTCCATCAATTACATTCTGTGAGCTCTGAGTAGAATTGTGTTCCATTGAGTTACAGCCTTTGCACTTCCAGTCTCTATAGAAATGACTCTCTAGAGTAATTTCATAACCTGCACTGACAAAGATATAATTCATACTGTGTTGCCTTTTGTGAGGGCTTTAAAAAAAACACATACCATTTCATATTTATTTATTTATTTTTAAGTTTGACCAAGGAAAGGAAAAATGCATTTCTCCTTCCCACTAAATTATAAAACCAATAGACTTAAGGGGAAAAGGCAAAATCAGGCTTCCTAGCTTTGCGCAAAAACAAACAAAAAACAAAAAACAAACAAACAAAAAACAACCAAAAAACCAACAACAACAAAAAAAACCAAACGTGAATCACACAGATCATAGTTTTCTCATACGAAAAATGACAGGATTGCACTCCATCATTTCCACGTTCAATTTCCACTTCTAAAAAGTCTCAGAACCTCTGTTTCTAGGTTTATTTTTCCCCCAGGAATGTAACTGCTGAATGAAATAGAAAGTTCCTCTAGAGACATTTCTTTAGATGAGAATTCCTCTGTTGCAGATGGCTTCCATAGCGTTCTGGCTGACCGGCTTCCTCTGTGTGATCTGGCAGAAGATGAAGGTCGAAAGGAAAAGCGCCATTTAAGGAAGGTTTGGGCTTAGTAGAGGACCCCCTGGCAGGTGGGAGACGAGATGGCAGAAGTCGGAGAAAAGCCCACACATCTGTGTGGCTGAGGACTGGAGCCAGGGCGCCGGGATCTGTGAGATCTAACAATGGGAAAGCACCCCAAGGAAGATGAGTGATAACAGGAACTAGGAGATCCTGCCAGTGAGGCCAGCGGGCCAACAGCCCGGGGATGATGTTGACTGGGGAGGCAGTGTGCTATTTTGCATTTGTCACCCCATTTCTGTGTGGCCCAATCAATAGCCAACAGACAGGAGGTCTGCCCTGTGGGCTGGCAGGAGACTGTTATTGAAAACAGCTCCCTGTGGAGAGGCAGGGGATATGGATCATTCTCCTGGCCCAACTGATTTCCACCAAAGGGCAGAGCGTTCTCTTTGAAGCCTTGGGATTGGTCTGAAGCAGCCCAGATCATTGATCTGTGAGCTGGTGGTATTTGCCATTCTCTGTCCCCCAGGCACCTCTGTTTCCAAACAAAACTTGCATACTTCCTCCTCTATCGGGGTATTAAAAATCTTCATAGGCCCCAGGCCCTCTAACTTTTGGGTTCTTTCAAACATTTACAATAATTTATAATTTGCTTGTGAAATTGGCCACCTATTATTTAATTTACATTTGGCCAAGACTTCCTACTGATCAGCTGGCAGACTTCAGAATTCTTCTGCAGTGAGAAAAATCTAATGCAACATACAAATTGTTTAGAGAGGTCATACAATTATATGGATAATAAATGTAAAAATGGAGGAAGTTGACATACTGTTGTTTCACTGAGCATTTACCAATCTTTTAAAAAAATGTTCTGGAACCCACATTTTCTTTAGCTTGTCAATGCCCTTCAACCAAAGCTCACCAGGAACATTTCCACATCTGAACAAGCGAGGTTTATTACTTGTTGCAGTGAGGGAGACTGTACACTGTGAAAACCATGGGACGTCTCAGGAGAAGGTGATAGAAAGGAGCTTTCATGGGATTTGGGCTAGTGTTAGGGGATTTGGGAGAGAGTTCAGGGAAGTGGGGCTTTGCTCTGGATTGGGAAGCGGGGTCATTCCTACTGGATATCTTTATAAACCTTATTTAGAAGGAGGGCATGTTAATGGAGGCTAATGTTGTAATAGGTAGAGCAGCCAGGGTCCCATTTTAGCCAGGACAAGGGGATGTTTGGTATGTTTTGGCCTGGACAGTGTTCATGTATTGTCTGCATTTTGATGTGATTTTGGAGTGGTCTTGTTTTGTCTTGATTCATCCTACTTAACAATGGCCTTGTCTGATGCAGGTGTTTTGTGAAATTGTTTATGTTCAACAGGAGAACACCAAGGTTCTCATATGGGCTTCTTGAATAGGCTTCTCTTGCACACAGCTCCTGTGACCCTTACCACAGATAAGGAGGATTTGGAACAATGCAGGGAGAACAGGTGGCCATCCATGGGCACCCTCTCTTATACTCACCCAGGACGGGGCGGGAAGAATAAAGGTTTTCTGTATGCAGGGGAGAGGTGCACCCTGGCTGTAGCCTGGTACATCTGGTGGGAATGAAAGGCAATTTAATGGAAGCTAGATATAGCTAAGCTCTTTATAACACCAGGAAAAACTTTTTTGGTTTTATTGTCTTTTGTTTGGAAAGAGAGCAAAAGTCCAACATGTTTCTCCGAGTCATAAAGCATGTCAAGAACATCATTAAAAGTGCGATCATTGGTTTTGGGTTTTCATTCATTTTTTCCCCTCACTTAGAACTTCTAGAAACTTTTATTGTTTATGCCATTTTTTGTCCCTTGTCCTCTGTTCCACTTTTTCGTTTGAAACTTTCAAGCCTTCAGAATAGTTGAAAGAGTGAACTCAGAGCACTCTTCACCCAGATTCACCAAATGTTGACATTTTGCTACATATTCTTTCTCTGCCAAATCATTTGAAAGAAAGTTTTAGACATTACGACATTTTGCTTCCAAATACTTCAGGATATGTATCCTAAGGACAGAGTCATATTCCCCTACATAATTGCAACACTGTGTATACAGGTGTGAACGTGTGTGTGTGTGTGTGTGTGTGTGTGTGTGTGTGTGTGTGTTATAGAGATCTTCTTCTGAGCCATTTGAGGATAAGCTGTCAACATGATGCCCCATCACCCCTGAATATTTTAGTGTGTATTTCCTATAAACAAGAATATTCTCTACAGACCTGCGATGTAATCACCAACACCAGGAGATTAACAATAATCTGTTACTACCATCTAATACCCAGATCCCTTTCAAATTTCTCCAGTTGTCCCAATTATGTGCTTCATAGCAACAGAATCTAGTCCAAAATTGCAGTTACTTAGTTGTCATGTCTTTTTAATTCCTTCAATTTGTGACAGCTCCTCTCTGTTTCCTTGACTCTCATGACTTGACACTTTGGAAGTTTAGAGGCAGGGTATTTTGTTGGATGTTCCTCAGTGAGATTGTCTCATGTCCCCTCTTGATGAGCTGCTCAGGAGTGATACAGGCTCAGGAATCACTTACTGCATTACCATGCGGATGTCCTCACTCTGCCCAGGCTCTGACTCCCTGCCCTGACTACTCCTTTGCCTTGCTTGGGCTCACATAACCTGTGCCAGGATATCTTCCTCACCCCATTTGGGTAAGTGTGGCTTAAAGAGAGTAGGCTGACTTCCTGGGCTGGTTACTGTAGAAAATGGGTTGGTTTCCTAGGCTGGCTGCTGCAGATTGTGAGTCAGAGTTCTATTTTTATGTATTGTCTGGTCATTATTTATTTGGATTTTTAGTCTTTCGGTAAACTGACACCTAATGAGTCCTCCCTTCACTTCCCCTTTGTGTTAGTCTGAACTCTCCAGAGAAACAGAACCAATAGAATATACATACATATAGAAAGAGATTTATTATAAGGAATTGGCTTACATGATTATGGAGCTGGTACATCCAAAATCTTAGGGTGGGCCAGCAGGCTGGAGACTCAGGGGGTTAATGTTCCAGTTTGAGTCCAAAGGCCATCTGCTGTAGAATCAGGAAAAGCTAGTGTTATGGATGAAATTTGAAGGCAGTCTGCTGGAGAATTCTCTTTTGCTTGGGGAAGAATCATCTTTTTGTTCTATTCAGGCCTTCAACTGATTGCATGAGGCCCACCCACATTTTGGGGAGCAGACTGCTTTACTCAAAGCCCTTTATTTATTTATTTATTTATTTATTTATTTATTTATTTATATAATTTATCATCAAATTGGCTTACATACAACACCCAGTGCTCATGCCAACAAGTACCCTCCACAATGCCAATCACCCATTTTCCCCTCTCCCCCCCACCAATCCACCCTCAGTTTGTTCTCCGTATTTAAGAGTCTCTTGTGGTTTGCCTGCCTCCCTCTCTGTTTGTAAGTATTTTTTTCCCTTCCCTTCCCCCATGGATTTCTGTTAAGTTTCTCAAGATCCACATATGAGTAAATACATGATATCTGTCCTTCTCTCTCAAAGTCCATGATTTAAATCTTAATCTCATCTAAAGCACCCTCACAGAAACATCCAGAATGTTTGACTAACTATCTGGGCAGGCTGTGGCCCAGCCAAGTTGACACAAAATTAACCATCACAATCCCCCCAGCTAGTCTCCTAGAAATATGTGAATCTCAAGGTCTGCCAGTGACTTACTTTCTCTCAAGTTACACCCCTACTTCATGTTAATCCAACAAAGTGATATGAAGTCTAGAGACTCTCTTCAGCTTCTCTAGGTGCTCATGCAGAACCACCTCTGTGTTTGTGGCAGGACTTGTGAGTGGAGATACCTTCCATAGGGCCCTCATTTCAACTGGATGTGAGGAGAAGAGGCACATTCATTGCTATAGGAAAGGACAAGTTTTCCAAAAGTAAGGGGTTGTGATATTATGCATGTTCTTTCATGTTTACTTGTCTTTGAGCCAAATGGGCTCATTTCATCTCTCTGAGAAGGCCTTCGCCAATCGTGACAGCAATGAGGTAGGCAGTTTAGAAAACTGACAGGATCCCTCAGGAATCTTTGACTGGGGGAATCTCCCAGTGCCCCTGGGAGATCAAAGTGCAGAGAGCAAGATGGTACATTTCTCTTCTGCCCTGACTCACTGGAGCTGATAGGGTAGAGACTGAGCATCTCAAAGCAGTGTGGCAGCTGTGTTGCTGAGTGGCATATTATCTACCACAAGATCACCCCATTTAAAATCATTTTTTAAAGTCTCTTACCAGTTTTTTTTTTAATTCTCCTTGTTGGTCAAGAATGTAAAATGCAGAGTCTTATCAGTAGTATTCAAAGCAGATTTAAAATGTGATTGCTGTTTGCTCTCTCCTAGTACAATCCAGTTTGGATCATCATCTCGTCTGATATAAGGAAGTATCTTGAGCTGAAACTGAAACCCTCCATGCATTCTCCTCCCTCTTCCTTTTTTTTCTTCCCACTTCTACTTATTCACCCACATCTTCCCATCTAAGACTTATTTATTAAGCATGATGTCAGTCATTGGGATATAGACATAAATCAAGACCAGCCCTTGATTTTTGATATGATCGCCTTCTGACAGGGGAGGTAGAAATAAAAACAAACCTTCATAATGCACTGTGGTAAAAACTGACTCATTAAGATAAAAACAAAGAGAGAGGCGAATTGTAAGAGACTCTTAAATACAGAGAACAAACTGAGGGTTGCTGGAGGGGTTTTTGGGTGGGGGCATGGGCTACATGGGTGATGGGCACTTGTTGGGATGAGCACTGGGTGTTATATGTAAGTGATGAATCACTAAATTCTACTCCTGAAACCGTTATTACACTACATGTTAACTAACTTGGATTTAAATTAAAAAAAAAAAAAACTGACTCAGGATGACCAAATCTGAGGAAACTGAGGCAGGAATTCCAAGGAGGGTCATGTTCTGCAGATTCTTTAAGAGATGAGTTGGGAGTTTTCTAGGCACACAGAGCTGGAGGTGGGATAGTGTCCCAGGGAGAGGTGACACCATGGTATGAAGAAATAGGACTCCTAGGTGAATCAAGACAATTTCTGTCCTGGGTCCATGCTGTGGGTTCTTCCGTAGCATCCAAGACCTGCCTGGTCAAGTGAGCATTTTTTTTCTTTTTTCCATTTTCACAGACCCTACTCCTCACCCTTCCATTGCTTTACCAACACTCAGATTGCTGTCTTTGCCCTCTGAAGCATCTTTCTGATGTGTGGCAGCCTCTCTCTGTGGGCACGCTGACCTTGGCCTTGTCCAGCTTTCCATCTTTCACTCAGGGCTCAGGGCTGTGAGTGATTCTGATGAAGTCTTGTGACCCCAAAAGAGCTGCAGTGAGAGCCTGCTCACCATCCCAGCTTTACATGAAATATCAGGCAGTGATTCACCATCATTCAGAAACTTGTCAGTTCATAAATTCAAAGCAACTCCATTTCCTTTGCTTTTGAACAAACAAAACTGGATGGCCCATGGACCAGAGCCGTTAACTGGGATGTTAAGAACACCCTAGTCCTGGGTTGTTTCCCATGAGCCCAGGGCAGGAATGCTTATGCTATTTACCTATGTCAAACAGGCTGACGTCCTTTGGGAGAAGTAGGAGTGTGAAAATGTGGCCTCACTGCCAATAATATGAGAGGAGGTTGAAAATAGCAGATGGAGGTTGTAATTAGGGCCAACAGAAATAGGAAACTGCTGCTAGGTCATCCGCCTGGTACCCAGCGCCGGCCTATTAGCGGTCATTAGCCCTTATCCAGGAAACAATTTACATCCGTTGAAATCCTTATAAATTTGGATTTCTGCCCACACACCCATCATCCTGCTTTTTCTTGTGGATTAAAGAGGTGGCCCCTGAGCTGCTTCTCTCTGTGGGCAGAAAGTGCTATCCTCTGGCCCTAGAAGCGGGTCGGGTCACCACCCGACCTAACAACAATCTGACTGTGGGCTTGTATTATCACAGGGTGGAAGAGACTTTAAAAGTGTATCCTGTCCCATCTCATGCCCAGCAGACTCCACCCTCCTCCAAAGCTGGGAGGTTGTAAAGTCTATTGGAGCTTAACAACTTGTCAGAGAAATCCTTCCCAGGGACCGCATAGCCTTCAAGTTTAGAATTTCTTTGTGCTTTTCCTTTGGTTATTCTCAGTCTTGAATTTGGCTCTATTAGGCATATATATAGCTGGGTTTTGTGGGATTCAGCTTTAATATTTTTTTTAACGTTTATTTATTTTTGAGACAGAGAGAGGCAGAGCATGAACGGGGGAGGGTCAGAGAGAGAGGGAGACACAGAATCGGAACCAGGCTCCAGGCTCTGGGCCATCATCAGCCCAGAGCCCGACGCGGGGCTCGAACTCATGGACCGTGAGATCGTGACCTGAGCTGAAGTCGGACGCTTAACCGACTGAGCCACCCAGGTGCTGTGGGATTAAGCTTTAAATGAGCCTTCTCAACCAGAGGGATGACCCATTTGAGGCAGGTCACCATGTTGGGTAACCCTGTTCCTAAGTTCCCCTTGGCTTCTGTCTGCTTCCAGTCTCCTGTGTGTCAGTCTGAATCTTCTCCCTTCTCAGGTAATTTGAATCTTGATTTTTCCTTTTGAAGAGTAATTTGATCCAACAGAAGAAGCACCAGATAGGTGCCAGAAAGCCTGTGTTGGGGCTGTGCTCTCGTCTCTTCTGGAACCCGTGGTCACGACCTCTGTTTACATAACAAGCTAACATCTCTGAGCTCCAGCTTCTCTCTGTCTTTCCCTTCCTCCTTCCCTTCCTTACAGAGTTGTTGCAAGGCTATAAAAACCATGTTACAAGGAATGTTGAGAACTTTTATAAATGGATCACGGAAGACATTTAAAGAGGTTCACTTCACTTCCTACCCCAAGGGTTAAAACTCAAGAAGGTCTGTCTTTTTTTTCAACTCTGTTTGACATGAGAATCTCTTTGGTATCTCCACTTAAAAATTTGAGACGAAATCTTTATGATGATTTACCGCCTTCTCCTTCTCCCTCCATTTTTACTCACCTTTTAAGGGTCGCCCCCTCAAATAAAGTCTTTTTTTTATATTCATCCTATAGTAGTCTCTTTCCTTCCTGATCCACACTCACAGAACATGGTTGTCCTTAACACATATTTTAGTGCCCGGTTGTTTCCTGCTGGTGTTATTCAAAAGTCATCTTAGATTTTTAGTTTTCTCTCCTCGATTAGAGAGTGTAGCTCTAGATTTCACCTCCATTGAAGAGCTTATCCCATTACACTTAACTTTTATGTTCGGGTTTTATTTCACTACTTGCCTATAGGTGCTTGAGGGCAGGGTGGATGGGTCACATTCATTTTTATATCTCTAGTGCCTGCTACTTACTAGTTGTCAGTAAATATTTGTAGAAATGAGCTAGTAACCTTCATTGTGATCTTGTACCAACAGCATGTGGGTTAGGTAGCAGAAGCTGTATATGAGTATGCCGCATTAAAGAGGATCATACACATTCTCTTTTGAACTTCTAATTACTTTGCACACACAAACGTGGCAGTTGGAGTTACTATTCCTGGAGACTCCTGCAAATGTCTCCCTCTGCTGGGATTCTGATCTCCCCTACCCCACCCTCACAGGTGACCTTTTAGACTTGGAATGATATAATTGGGAGGGTGTGTGGACAACACTCCTAGGTGGCCCCAATTTCATTCTCCTTTTCTTCCTAGGTCATAGAACTTTTAGCTGGCCCCATGTTCTTCCAGCCATCCTGGCAGTCGGTTGTGGCTCTGTGTCCACATTCTCAGTCACGAGTGTCACCTCCTTGGAGAGAAAGAGTGTGGCTTCCACTTCTCTTTTCCCCATTCCAGTGGATGAGGGCAAACCTCTAGGAATGGCAGAGCAGTAAAACAGACACCAGGCACCTGAGCCCCTGCGTTGTCATGGAGCAGAGCCATTATACCAGGCTTCAGCTTTTGAGTGGGAGACCATGGTTCTGTTTCAGCAGCTAAAGCTATGTTTTACTTAAGCAGGGGCCAAGGAGATGGTTCAGTCTTTTTGTGAATTATTATTATTTGTTTTCTGGCTGCATTTCTTTTTTTTTAAATATAATTTATTGTCAAGGTAGCTAACATACAGTGTATACAGTGTGCTTTTGGTTTTTTGGGGGGGGGTAAATTCCTATGATTCATCACTTACATACAACACCCAGTGCTCATCCCAGCAAGCTCCCTCCTCGATGCCCATCATCCATTTTCCCCTCTCTGCCTCCCACCCCAGCCCATCAACCCTCAGTTTTTTTTCTGTATTTAAGAGTCTCTTATGGTTTGCCTCCCTCTCTGTTTGAAACTATTTTTTCCCCTTCCCTTCTCCCATGGTCTTCTGTTAAGTTTCTCAAGTTCCACATATGAGTGAAAACATATGATATGTGTCTTTCTCTGACTTATTTTGTTCTTTTTTCAAAGTTTTTAATTTATTTTGGAGAGAGAGAGAGGGAGAAAAAGAATGAGTGTGGGAGGGGCAGAGAGAGAGGGAGACACAGAATCGGAAGCAGGCTCCAGGCTCTGAGCTTTCAGCACAAAACCTGACATGGGGCTCAAACCCAGAAGCCGTGAGATCATGATCCAAGCCATGGTCGGACGCTTAACCGACTGAGCCACCCGGGCAACCCAGAGACGGTTCAGTCTTATCTCTTGTCTTACAGATGAAGACATTGAGGTCCAGAGTGGCCAGCCTCTTTACCCAGTGCAGTGGTGGGGCCCGTGAGTCTAAAACTCCAGCCCAGGGTCTAATCCTGACCAAGCAGCACACTCTCAAATGTGAACCCCGTGATTATTCCTTCAGTGAAGGCAGGGAGGAGGGGTCTGTAAGTTCTTGCAAATGACAATCCTGAAGATGTGTAGGCAGGGATAGTTTCACTGGACAATACCTTCTTTCTTTTGCAGTGTATAAACAGGCTGGGATGGGCAGAGTGGGTGGAAATCCAGGACCTAGTGCAGCCAAGGAGGGCTCAGTCCCAAATGCCATCTATTTTAATATGGTCAGGACCGGAGCCAGGCAGCTACAAGTGTAGGAATGCAGTTGACTTAACCCACATACAGGCCAGGGATGAGCGTTAGAGAGAAGCACAAGCAGATCTTAGGAGAAAAGTAGGGTTTTGAACCACACTGAATTTTGGGAGGTAACTGAGCAGAGAGGCTTCCTGGGCCAGAGTTCTTGCTGTTAGGGGGAGGAGGAGAGGAGAAGGAAGTGCTCCATGCCGAGGTCCAGACCACCAGGACTGTCCTCTAGTTCTGTGTCTATCTACTTGTTAGGCAATTATGCTGGTGTTTTCACCAGCATATGTTGCTATGGAAGATCCTGTAATTAGGTTCTTTTATAAATCATGAATTCTGTATACAAAACAGGGAAATGTCCCATGATGAAATTATGTAATGATAGCAGGCTATGTGCTTTTAAAACTAAAAATATTCAAGGTGGGCCAACCAGCTGGCGAGACAAAAAGGCAGTGTGGTCTCTGGGAGGAGCTGTGGCAACCCAGTCCTCAAGGTGGGGGTCAGGTGAGGTCATCTGACTTCTCTGTGTGCAGGGCTTCCATTCATGGGGTCTCCAAGGTGGGCTTTCTCTGGAGTTGTTGCCTTCAGAGTGCTTTTTGAGCCATGGAGCAGCTAAAACAGAGAGGCTTACGCACTAGGGAAATCTGGTATTTCCTTTGACCAAATAAAAAGCTCTTAGAGCTGGAAAGAAAACAATCATTCAGCAGTTAATTCATGTCACCTCCCCCCTCTCCCCCCCCCCACCCCCACCACTGCCCTTTGAACTCAGGCTTAGAGAAATAACATTTTCAAGTTCACAAAGCAGGTCATTAGAAAGTCCAGAAAGCCAAGACATGCGGCGCCTGGGTGACTCAGTTAAGTGTCAGACTCTTGATTTCGGTTCAGGTCATGATCGCATGGTTTGTGGGATTGAGCCCTGTGTCGAGCTCTGTGCTGACAGCCTGGAGCCTCCTTGGGATTCTCTCTCCCTATCTCTGCTTCTCCCCTGCTCATGTTCTTGTGTGCATGCACACTCTCTGTCTCAGAATAAATATATAAACTTAAAAAAAAAAAAAAGAAAGAAAAACAAAAGCCAAGACCCCTGCTGTCCAAGGTGGTTTTCACACTGACCTAAATGCAAATAGGAACTTGGCCATCACCTTCATAATCACCTAAAACACAGTTATGGTCTATTTATTCTTAAAAGAAGTGAACACATATGGTAATCTGTATTGAAACTGAAACAGAAGGGTAGCATTAACTTGCACACCCGGAGAATACATCCCTTAAAGGGTTATGATTTCATGGCCTGACTGGCTGTGTGTAAGCTCCGGGGAGTTGAAGCCAAGTAGTACTGGGCCAGGATCCTGAACAATAGGATGGAGTGAATAGACTCTCTTGAGTATATCTCAAAGGAGAGTAACTTTGCTTTAATTAGAATGATGAATTGTGTGGGCTGAAGTGAGCCCACACACACACATGCGCGCATGCAAATTGTTCATTAGTAAACTATGGAGATCCTTCCATGTCCATGGTTTTAGAAATGAGAGAATGGTAAAGGGAAAGGTGAATACCCATAAGGGAGACTGAGTTTTAGTAATGAAAAGGGTTTTGGTTCTATAAACTCAGGGACCTGAAGGGTCAGAGTTCTCTGTTACCTCAGGAAGCGACTCAAGCTGGACGTGGGATTGAGGGTGGTTAGAAATAGGTGGATGCTGCAGGGGGGTAGGAGGGAGTGTGCTGAAGAGAACAAGGTCTCAGCGAGCTGGAGAAGAAAAGATTTTTGAATCAGTCACACAAGGAAGGCTTGGACTGGGAATTGCTTGGATTTTTTGCCTAGGATGAAAGAATCCAAATTCATGCAGTCTCATTTGGCCTTTTCCACAAAGCTGGATAAAATTGGATTCTGTCTTCCTCTCTAGAGACATGTACTTGGTAATCTATACATAGTGTGTGTCCTCAGTCTATATATTGATCACCTGTGATAAAATGGTTTGGTTGTAAGGCCTGGTCTGGAAGTCTACCACTGCCATGATGGCTTTAAAAAAACACACATCTAGGGGCTCCTGGGTGGCTCAGTCGGTTAAGTGTCTGACTCTTGGTTTCGGCTCAGGTCATGATCTCACGGTTCATGAGTTCGAGCCCCGCATTGGACTCTATGCTGACATCACGGAGCCTACTGGGATTCTTTTTCTCTCCTTCTGTCTCTGCCCCTCCCTTTCTCATTCTCCCTCTCTCTTTCAAAATAAATAAGTAAACTTAACTCCTCCCCATACATTTATATTATCATGGTGAAATATACATAACATAAAAATTGCCATTTTAACCATTGTAAGTGTCCAGTTCAGTGGCATTAAGTATATTCACAATGTTGTGCAATCATTACCACGATTTCTTTCCAAAACTTTTTAATCATCTCAAATAGAAATTTTGTGCCCATTAAACAAAAACACCTCATTTCTGCCTCTCCCCAGACCCTGGTAAACTTTAATGTACTTTCTATCTCTATGAATTTGGCTATTCTAAATAGTTCATAGAAGTTCAATCATACAGTGTGTGTGTGTATATATATATATACACACATATATGCATACATACAAACATACATACATACTTTTTTTTTGGTCTGGTTTAGTTCACTTAGCATAATGTTTTAAAGGATTACCCATTTGTAGCATGTATCATAACTGTATACATTTTTATGGCTGCATAATTTTGCATTGTATGTTTAGACAACATTTTGTTTATCCATTTACCTGTTGATGGACATTTGAGTTGTTTCCACCTTTTGGCTGTTGTGGATAATGCTACAGTGAACATTGGTGTACAGTGTTTGTTTGAGTCTCTGTTTACGATTCTTCTGGATATATATCCAGAAGTAGAATTCCAGAATCATATGGTAATTCTATGTTTAACTTTCTGAGGAACTGACAAACTTTTTTCCACAGTGGCTTCCCTATTTTGCCTTCCTATTGCATTTTGCATTATCTCTATTATTTATGTGTGTTTCAGAAAGGAGTTGGTTAGAAAAACAGAAGCTGCTCTATATGTGCTGGAGATAAAGGGTTCAAAATTGAATTGGGATCTTACTCATAAGTTGGAATATTTAGGGGAGAGGAGATCAGAAAAGCTGCAGCAAAGGTTTGAGACAGTTGTCCCTGAAAGTCAGAGAGGTTGGCACTGAGGACCTCAGCCTGGAGCTTAGCATCCAGCTCTCAAAACTTGCCTGGCATTCTTGACACTCTGCAAGAAGCTCCTACCAAATGTCTCCGTCTACGGTGGTGAAGAACTCAGCAGAAACACGTGGAGAGTCTCTCATCTGTCCACAAATCTGGCCATAACTGTTTTTGAAAACTGATGACTCCCCAATCTCATTGGAAGACTAGCCCAGAACTGTCCAGAGAAGGAGATCTTGGGGAGTATGGTTGCTGTTCTCAGAAGGGAGAGGCGATGGTATCAGCCCATAGCAGGTAGACCAGCACAATTTACATTCTTCTTTAGTACATAAAGGATTATAAGTAGTTTATAAAGATGTAGAAAATTTGACCAAGGGACATAAATTCAAATTTGAGCAAATGAAATCAAAAAGATAAGAGGAAAGAATAAAAATGGAGCCAGAAATAAGGCTAAGCATGACTGCCACCATCATCTATACATTGACCACAGAGTTCACACTCTCCACAAGATAAAAATTGCTCAAGAGATTGAAAAATGTTCTTAAGGTATTAAGGTCAGACAAGAAACTCTCTCAAGGGACAGGAAGTCTTCCCCTGAGGAGATCAAGAAAAGGCTGACGCCATGGGGTGACTTGTGGGAGTAGCACTTGGCTGTGCCTGGAAGTGTACCACGGGGGTTGTAGTTGCTGCTAATTTACCTCTTGTTAGGGACGGAATTGCGTCAGCCAACCCCACCCTCCCCACACATATGCTGAGGTCCAAATACTCAGTGCTTCAGAAAGTGACTATATTTGGAGATACTGTCTTTAAAGAGGTAATTAAGTTACAATGAGGTCATTAGGGTGGACTGTAATCCACGATGACTGGTGTCCTTATAAGAGGAAATTATGACACCATCACCTACAGAAAACAGACCATCTGAAGGCACGGGGAGAAGATGGGCCTCTACAAGCCATGGAGAGAGCCCTTGGAAGAAATGAGCTCTCTGGGCACCCTCATCGCAGATGTCCAGCCTCCAGAATTATAGGATAATACTTTTCTGTCGTTTAAGCCACCAAGTTTGTGGTACTTTGTTCTGGCGGCCCTGGCAAACTCATACACTTCCCATATCTAAAACTGACATCATTTACTGAGGTGGGGTTGTGCCCGGGATTCGTTGGGGCTACATTATCTTTAGTTTCTAATTTGACAAGAGTTTCTTGAGCACATAGCTATGCAGGCCTCTGTGCAAGGCCTTCAAGGAATGTGAACACGAAGAAGACAGTCTCAGGCTTCAGAGAGCTTACAAACCAGGTGACATAACTCTGGCGAGATGCGGCGAGTGTAAATATAAGGCCAGTGCTATGCGAGCAAAGACGCGGGAGAGATTCACTGCAGCAGGGGGACCAGGGAGGTCTTCAGAGAGGTGGTAATCATTTAACTTGGATCTTAAAGGAGAATGAGAAGGGCTTTCCTAAGAGTGTGTGTGTGTGTGTGTGTGTGTGTGTGTGTGTGTGTGTTTTGAGGCAGAGTATCTGTGGGGCTAAACCTCTCCGCTTCTCAGGACTTGGACTCCAGACAGGTGCTGTGGGCAGGCAGTGCTGAGGTTTGGCTCGACTTAAAAGCTCCTGCTGGGTGGGAATGACTTGATGATCAGAAATCGATCAAGCTTAATGTTAAAATTCTGCTTTGCTTTGGGTGACAGGATTATATCCTCTGTGTTTTGAAACAGGGATGGAGGTGCACAGAGAGAAACTGGCAAGGGTGACTTGCAAGGCATTTAGTTCCCTCATTCAGGAAATTTCCCTCTGCTCCTTAGTGACTGTGGGAATTCCTTTCGGCTTCTCTTGCCAAAACTGAGTGATGAACAAAAGCGTCTGTCTGGGAGTTTATGGGCTAAGCTGGGATAGTCAGACTCACATACACAGCATCTGAGAACTTGTTTAAGGACTTTAAGTGGCTGTGTAGGAACCAGGCTGTGTGGGCACCAGGCTATGTGGGCACCAGGTTGTGCGGGCACTCGCTGTGTGGGTACTGGGCTGTGTGGGTACCTGCTTGGGCACTGGGCTGTGCGGGCACTGGGCTGGGGCTGGTCCAGGGGTAGACTAGCTTGTCCAGCTCATAGTTCCAGCTCGGGCCAAGACAGCAGGCTAGGACAGGCATTTGGAGTCCAGGTGTCCCCCTCCTCCCTGAGTCCCACACCTTATGGCACTGCCACCGACCGGGCGCCTCTCGTAAACAGACACCATTTTAGAAACTAGTGAGTGAGAGATGGCTGAAGACACCATGGGGTGAGGTTTGTTTGGCTGTGGTCACAGAGAAAGCCAAGACAAGTTCCCCTGCATTCAACAGCATTTCAGTGGTGCTGGTCCTTGACACACCCCCTGTTGGTTGAATGAATCAATCCTGAACCCCCTGACGGTGTGTCCAGAGCACCAGGAAGAGCAGCAGGTGAGGGGCGGCTGATGTGGCTGCAGCACAGGGGTGAGTTCTCATGCTAGTCACTGTGTCCCGGAGAGGAGAGGCCAGGGCTTGCATCCATCCCTGCTCCCAACAGCTGGGCAGCTGGGCAGCTTGCTCAAGGTGTGAAAGTGCGACCTTCTTGGCGGGAAAACAAAGGGCTGGGGACATCTCCAAGGCTACTCCCAGTGCTGAGGAATTGGGGGTCTATGAATTATACTCACTTTTCTTTTGAGCAGGTAACTCTTGGTTCACTTTGATTTGCATCCTGAGAGATGACAGGAATTATTCAGGAAGATCTAAGGGTATGCCAAATAAGGGGGTGGGGGGAGTGGGTAAAGGAGGAGGAGAGGGGACATGAGAGGGACCAGGAAAGAGAGATGAAGAAAAAATCCAGTGTTCCTAATGGGCTTCGTCTGGGTTGGACAGTTTGATTGATGGATCCCTGGGCTGATCAATATAAGATGCCTTATTCAGCCTCTATCAGTTGCTGATTTTCTCTGATCTGAGAACACTATTTGCACATATGCACTGTGGATCCCAGGGAGACCCCAAGGAGAAAGTTCAGATGGCTCTCTACAAATTCATCCCCAACACCAGAGAAGTAGCTCCAAGTATTTGCATGCATGGTCCTGAGTCAGTGGCACTGTCTCAACAGGCGTGAAAGCTTCTAGATATTGAACAGTCATAATGAGCTAGACCCTGTCTCTAGCTCTTTAACAGGGATTATCTCAGCAACTCTATAAAGTAAGTATAATTATTATCCCCATTTTATTTTATTTATTTTTTTAGAGGGTGGGGAGAGGGAGAGAGGGAGAGAGGAAGAGAGGGAGAGAGAGAGAGAGGGAGAGAGAGAGAGGGAGAGAGAATTTCAAGTAAGCTCCATGCCCAGCACCAAGCTCAACATGAGGCTCAATCTCACGACCCTGAAATCATGACCTGAGCTGAAAGCAAGAGTCGCACACTTAACCAACTGAGCCTCCCAGGTGCCTCTATTATCCCCATTTTAGACCTAGTTTGGGAAAGTAACTTATCTGAAGTCACTTAGTACTTTGCCTGAGTCACTTGGTCTGAGTCCAGAGCCCACACTGGTATTTGCAATAAACCATGGGCTCCCTAAACAAGAACCATTGTCTCTCCAGGGCCAAAGTACTCACTGAATGAATGAATGAATGAATGAATGATGGAAGGGCAGTGAAGTCTATGACTGTAAGGCTGGTAAGAAGATCTATATCCTATCCCAAGAATCAAATTTCCCTAATAGATTTCCAAGGCAAGCTCTAAAAACAGAGGTCTGTTTTTCAGCAATGCCCATGCATCATTGCAGTTTTTAATTTTTATTATTGTAGTCACAAGGGCCCTGGCTGACACATAGTTCCCTTGTGACTGAGCTCAGCATCCTGAAGTTTCCTAGAGGAACCAACCTTGAGACTCTTGGGGACACTGTGGTCCTCTTCCCAGCCCATCCTCATGGTGACCTGCACCCCTGAGGTATCCTCAATACACTCAAAGGAAACATATTTTGGAAGAAAGAATGTAACGGAGCCCAGGGTCCAATTCTGCATTTGGCTTGGCCCCAAGGACACTGCACATAAGTCAGAAATATGATTTCCAGTTGACTCCATGGGATATTCATTTCAAAAGAGTTGTCCTTCTTGTCTGTTTACCACATATCTCTTTGTAGAAGTCTCTGCTTTTCTAGAATTTTTATACTTTCTCTAGCATTTTGTGTTTTGGTAATTGACTTACAAGAATAGTTCTGCAACATAAATCAACAATGAAAAGCAAATTACCCCTGCCCGCATCTTTTCATTCCTTTTTCATCTCAAACGATATTTTCTGTATGATGACTAACCCAGACTGACATAATTTGTCAATCGATCTCCACGATATACATTAGAAAACGCATTGCACAGGGCCCAGCATGCAGCACTTCGTGTGAGCCACATTGCTTTAGAAAACCTATTAGTGGAACAGAAATATCTAGAGCTCGGCCCGGCCTTTTTGCTGAGAATATTAGAACTGGTGATAATTACTTTATTAATCATAAGGTGTAACAGCAGTGCGTATGTCACAGCAGCCATAAAATAAGTGCTTTTATGGCAAATGTAGTTAAAAAGAAATGACTGATTAGATTTATGGTACTCCGCAGTTAAAGAAGAAAAGGGAATCATGCATTTTCTTTCTTTAGTTAAATGTTCATTAAATGTGTACCACTAAGAGCTATTTGTAATAATTCCCTAGTGGGTCTGTGTCCTAGGAGAATTTATTTTAAAATACAAATTAAAGCTTAAATTAGCTTTTATTAAAAAAATATATATATAGTGCATCAACATTTGATCTCCTGAGAGAAGGGAGAGAGCAGTGCAGTCACGCTGAAGAGAAGGATCTGGTAGAAAGAACCTGGAGGCTATGTTTGCCTTTGGGGTTCAGGTGGAGCTTCTTGGCACTTACCACTTGAGGGTAGCAGAACTTTGGAGGCTATGGTCCAGACAGAAGATGCAACTCAGCTATGCTCTGAAGGCAGGGAAACCACAATGATCAAGGTTTACATTTAGGGTGATGTTTATATTTCTGTCATTAAAGCGAATCCTTGAAGTTTTTTTGCATGTGTATAAATTTCCATTATTTATTTGTTAAAAATTTTTTTAATATAATTCATTGTCAAGTCAGCTAACATACAGTGTATACAGTGTGCTCTTGGTTTCGGGGGTAGATTCCCATGATGCACCGCTTACATGAAACACTGTAACACATACAGTGCTTATCCCAACAATGCCTTCCTCAATGCCCATCACCCATTTTCCCCTCTTCTGCACCCTCCCACCAACCCTCAGCTTGTTCTCTGTATTTAAGAGTTTCTTAAACTATCTTTTCCCCTTCCTGTCACCCCTGGTCTTCTGTTAAGTTTCTCAAGTTCCACATATAAGTAAAAACATATGATATCTGTCTTTCTCTGACTAACTTATTTCACTTAGCATAATACCTTCCGGTTCCATCCACACTGCTGCAAATGGCATGATTTCATCCTTTCTCATTGCTAAGTAGTATTCCATTGTATATATAAACCACATCTTTATCCATTTGCCAGTTGATGGACATTTGGGATCTTTCCATGATTTGGCTATTGTTGGAAGCACTGCTATAAACATTGGGGTACATGTACCCCTATGAATCAGCACTCTATCCTTTGGATATATTCCTAGTAGTACTATTCCTGGGTCATAGGGTAGTTCTATTTTGAATATTTTGAGGAACCTCCACACTGTTTTCCAGAGTGGCTGCACCAGTTTGCCTTCCCACCAACAGTACAAGAAGGTTTCTGTTTCTCCACATTCTCTCCAACATCTGTTGTTTCCTGAGTTGTTAATTTTAGCCACTCTCACCAGTATGAGGTGATATCTCAGTGTGGTTTTGATTTGTATTTCCCTGATGATGAGTGATGTTGAGCATCTTTTCATGTGTCTGTTGGCTATCTGGATGTCTTCCTTGGAAAAGTGTCTATTCATGTCTTCTGCCCATTTCTTCACTGGATTATTTGTTTTTCAGGTGTTGAGTTTGATAATTTCTTTATAGATTTTGTATACTAACTCTTTATCCAATAGGTCATTTGTAAATGTCTTCTCCCATTCTATTGGTTGCCTTTTACTTTGTTGATTGTTTCCTTTGTGGTGCAGGAGTTTTCTATCTTGATGAAGTTCCAGTAGTTCATTTTGCTTTTATTTCCCTTGCCTTTGAAGACATGTTGAGCAAGAAATTGCTGTGGCTGAGGTCAGAAAGGTTGTTGCCTATTTTCTCCTCTAGGGTTTGATGGTTTCCTGCCTCACATTTAAGTCTTCATCCATTTTGAGTTTATTTTTATGTGTGGTGTAAGAAAGTAGTCCAGTTTCATTCTTCTGCATGTTGCTGTCCAATTCTCCCAGGACCATTTGCTAAAGAAACTGTCTTTTTTCCATTGGATACTCTTTCCTTCTTTGTCAAAGATTAGTTGGCCATAAATTTGTGGGTCCAATTCTGGGTTCTCTATTCCATTGGTCTATGTGTCTGTTTTTGTGCCAATACCATACTATCTTGATGATTACAGCTTTGTAGTAGAGGCTAAAATCCAGGATTGTGATGCCTCCCACTTTGGTTTTCTTTTTCAACATTACTTTGGCTATTTGGGGTCTTTTGTGGTTCTGTACAAGTTTTAGGATAGTTTGTTCTAGCTTTGAGAAGGCTGGTGCAATTTTGATTGGGATTGCATTGAATGTGTAGATTGCTTTGAGTAGTATTGACATTTTTAACAATATTTGTTCTTCCAATCCATGAGCATGGAATGTTCTTCCATTTCTTTATGTCTTCTTCAATTCATTTCATACATTTTCTATAGTTTTCAGCATACAGATCTTTTACATATTTGGTTAGGTTTATTCCTAGGTATTTTATGGTTCTTGGTGCAGTTATAAATGGGATTGATTTCTTGATTTCTCTTTCTGTTGCTTCATTATTGGTGGATAGAAATGCAACTGATTTCTGTACATTGATTTTGTATCCTGTGATTTTGCTGAATTCATGTATCAGTTCTAACAGCTTTTTGGTAAAGTCTTTAATGATAACCCCCCAGCCAGACTTCTCAAAAAGAAAAGAGAAAGAACCTAAATAGATGAAATCAGAAATGAGAGAGGAGAGATCACAACCAACACCACAGAAATAAAAATAATTATTAGAGAATACCATGAAAAATCATATGCCAACAAACTGGACAACCTGGATGAAATGGACAAATTCCTAGATGCTCACACACTATCAAAACTCAAATGAGAAGAAATAGAAAATTTGAACAGACCCATAACCAGTGAATAAATTGAATCAGTTATTAAAAATCTCTCAACAAATAAGAGTCCTGGGCCAGATGGCTTCCCAAGGGAATTCTACCAGACATTTAAAGGAGAATTGATACCTATCCTTCTCAAGCTGTTCCAAAATATAGAAATGGAAGGAAAGCTTCTGGACTCATTCTATGAAGCCAGCATTACCTTGATTCCCAAACCAGACAGAGACCCCACTAAAAAGGAGAGTTACAGGCCAATATCTCTGATGAACATGGATGCAAAAATTCTCAACAAGATACTAGCAAATGGAGTTCAACAGTATATTAAGAGAATTATTCACCATGATTAAGTGAGATTCATTCCTGGGCTGAAGGGCTGGTTCAATATTTGCCAATCAACCAATGTGATACATCACATTAATAGAAGAATGGAGAAGAACCATATGATCCTGTCAATGGATGTAGAAAAGACATTTAACAAAATACAGCATTCTTTCTTAATAAAAAGCCTCAAAAAAGTCAGGATAGGAGGAATATACCTTAGCATCATAAAAGCCATACATGAGAAGCCCACAGATAATATCACCCTCAATGGAGAAAAACTGAGAGCTTCCCCCCGACATCAGGAACACGACAGGGATGTCTACTCTCTCCACTATTGTTTAACATAGTGTTGAAAGTCCTAGCATCAGCAATCAGACAATAAAATGAAATAAAAGGCACCCAAATTGGCAAAGAAGAAGTCAAACTTTCACTCTTCCCAGATGGTGAGTCTTTGAATTTTTATGTTCAATATTTTGTTTCCATAAAGTCACTTTTGTGTGTGAGTAAATAAAAATAATCTTGAGATTCCCCTAAGTATGTTTGGGTTTCAGATACCTAACAATTAAAAAACAACAATGACAACAGAACAAAAAAAATAAGGATCAGTCAACATTTCCCTTTCTATTACTGATGAAAGCTCTGTGTGTGTGTGTGTGTGTGTGTGTGTGTGTGTGTGTGTGTGTGTGTATGTGTATTAGTTTGGAAGGAGGAAAACATTCGTTGAGTGCTGATGACATTTCACACACTTCCTACAGACTCTCTCGCTTAATACTCAAAACAGCTCTGTGTTTTAGACATCATCATCCCATATTTACATGCCAAAACCTAGGCTCAGTGTTCTCTTTCTTAAAGTAGCTCTGTGAGTGCCAGATCTGGAAATCTGACTCAGAGTTACCAGATTGCCCTACACCAGGATGTTTGTGACTAAAATACAAGACAAAATTATTGAATGCTTGAGTGCTGGATGATTTCACAGGCAGAATGGTGAGATATGTGTTATAATCCCCATTTTACAGGTGGACACTCTAAGAGGGTAAGTTCCCCAAGGCCCCATAGCTAGTGAGTGAATTCAAACCCAAATTTGTTTGTAGGAATTATGGGCAATTTCTGTGCATTCCAAGTAACTTATCCCGCCAAACAAATACTGGTTCTAGGAACTTTGTCTTTGTGTTAAGTCCCTCTTGACTAAAAGTTAAGTTTATTTGCTTTTGCTGTATTGAGCAACAGAAAAAACTCACCACCATCCTTTGGGTAACCCCATTCACATAGTATCAAATCTTCAAATTGTCCTTCAGCAGCTTAAGGCATTCCAACTCACCACGTTTTCTCTCTTTGGAGCTACTGTTACTTGTTACTTTTGACCACCCAGAATTAACACAGAGAAACCAGGCAAAAGAAACTGTTTCATGAAACAGAATCTGTCACCTTTTATGTCACAGCTGGGCTAGTTTTGTTTCAAACAGACAGAATTGGAACTGAGGACTTGGTTGAGGTGAAGATGTGGCATTGAGTGGGTACCCAACAGATCCTGGCTCTTACCTCCCCTTGGCAGGAGCACTAGCCCAGGGCAGGAGACTGGAGGGGCTCCTATAGGAGGTGGTGATAAAGGTTCTGACAAGCAGGTGGCTTTTGGAAGATCTGGTCGCAGACCTTAGGGATGGGGGTTCTGGGAAAAGACTCCAGGCATGGAGTGAGGCAAATGGTCAAGATAGGAACTTAGCAATAACAGCAGGTCAGAAAGAACAAGAGCCAGAGTGCACAGTCAAGCAAGGATTGATATCTTACACTACAAGCCATTTGGGTGCTTAAATTCTTTTATGGACATATGACAGGTCCCATGGCTTGGGCTAAATCTGAGTCAGGACCAGCTATATAATTTTATTGTGCAAAATGAAAATACAGGGTCCTAAAAAAAACTGGAAAAGGGTCCTGTTAAAAAGGTACTAAAATCTAAAACTCTTTCCTCTCTTTCCGGTCTCTCTATTATGTTGCTTTTTATTTGCTATCTAATGTCGTACTCCCTTGGACGTGTGATGCTTACAAGGTCAGTATAAACTCTCCCAAGTGCCGGGGACCTTGTTACTTAGCAGTGAGGTCCACCAACTTCCAGGATCCCTTCCTGCCAGCCACCACCCCACAGAGTCATGGAAACCAGTCTCCTCTCCCCTCCCCCCCCATCGGCCCAAAGCACCACCTCACTGAGGACTGGTGTCCCCAAGGGGATAGCAACTTCCATGCTGGGAAGTGTTTGGTCCTGCATTGGAGGTAGGTGAGAGGCTCATACTTGCCAGTTTGTCCACTGCCAGGATGGAGATGGCTGCCACCATGCTCTGCCCTGGGACACGACCCTGACCTCCCAGCATCCCTGCTTGTGACTGGGCCCCCTCTGGGAGCAGGGGTGGTGGCTGAATGAGGGCCCTCCATCCCTGTCTCCCAGCCTAAGTGACTTTGTTGTCACCCTAGCAGAGGGCAGCAGGATGAGGAGAGGAAGGGGAGGTGAGTGGGTGGGGTTAGGGCACCAGAACCCACAGGCAGCTACAAACCCATCCCTGGGGGGCAGACACTTAACTGACTGAGCCACTCAGGTGCCCCTAACTAAAAATTTTAAAACCTCATATTGGACATTGAGGCTGGTGGCATAATTTTGCGTAATTCTAACTGCCCATATTCTGTCTGTCCCCCTTCTGTGTTTGAACAAAGGAGTTGCCAGTGTTGCCAAATCCATCACTCACCATCCGTGAAACTGCTCTTTAGATGGTGTTTTAAGAAAGTGAGGCTCCTGTGCTCAGTTATTGATTAACAGGAGAGGAAAGAAAAAATGGCCTCAACCCACCTCTCGTTAGGAACTGACCTTTCTTTCCAGCAAACAGCAGAAGCTTCCCAGGGCTGTGGAAGATATTTCAGCACTCTGGGCACAAAGAACCCAGGCCCAGAGGTGTGGCTGAGAGTGTGTATGTGTAGGAAACAGTGGAGGAACAGAGCATCTGACAGGCCTGCTGTCCCCCCGGCTACATGACCACAGTCTAGTCCCATTCCCCTCCGGGGCCCCCGTCTCTTCATCTTTAAAATAAAGAGATCAGACTAGATCCTCTCCAGGGTTCTCTCTGTCTCAAGAATTTAAGCTTTTGTGACTGCGAACCCACAGCTCCGCATCTCCTCAGTGGCCGCCGGTGAAGTCATTCCGGGGCTCCCTGGCTTCCCAGGTCTCTGGATCCTCATTCCTCAGAGCAGCTCAGAGCACATTCCTCAGCTGGTTGGGAAGAGGAGAGGTGCTGAGGCGCACTTCAGGCTCTGTGTGCCCTTCCTCAGTGGCGAGGTCTGGGTGCGGGGGAAACCCGAGGGCCGCCAGCTCTGCACTGAGAGTCTTTGCCTGCCCTGATGGCCTCCTGCAGCAAGAAGTCATCTGTTAGGTCACATCACTGTAAGTGCACGTGAGTGAGAAATGTAGCCGGTGACTCAGAGCCTGCCGGGGACCCCCACCCCCGAGGAGTCTTCTGAAGACACTGGCATCGCTCTTCTGCCCCTGCAGGCAAGGTTGTTCTGCAGATTGTTGCTGAGTTCATTACTGGAACAATACAAAGAAGCCAGCAGTTAATTATACACTGAAGAAGCTCCTTCACATCAGCCCCTACTCAGCTCTCTTTTTCATGCCCTCTGAAAAGACGTAATCATCCATTATAGTCATCACCAGCTTTGTTACTTTTTGTGCCTCTAATTGGCACTTTGAGACAATGAGGTATGGTGGAAAATATGCTCATCGAGGAGCCCGGGCCTGGTGTTCTAGTTCTGGGTCTATTAATACTTCAATGTGTAACCCTGAGCAAGTCCCTTTACCTCTCCGGGTCTCAACAATCAAACTAGGGGGTTGGAGGAGACCTAGCTGAGCTCTCCCCCTGCTGGATATCCTATTGTTCACCACCACCCCCCCCCCCCCCCCCGCCCACACCTCGCCCCGGTGTGCCCCCCAGCAGCATGTTGGTTATGATGAGAGGCCTGGAAAAGTAAGCATGTGTTCTCGTCTTGGCCCTGAGAAAGCTCTCAGAGTTGGGGGGGGCCAGATGGAAACAGAGGAGTGCATCGTTGTGCGGCACTCCAAGGGGGACAGGAGTTTACGGAGGGGAAAAAGTGGTTTGGGAGCTGGAGCAAGAGTGAGGGTCTCATGTTGAGAGCAGATGAGAGCAGAGGGTCACATGTTGGGAGCAGGAGGCTGAAAGGAGGGGAGAAGTGGGACTAACAAGGATCCCAAATAAAGGCAAGGGAGTTTGGACTTCATTGAGGGACCGATGTAAACATTTCGTAGAGGAATTATAGCATAAGATAGACTCCCTAGAAGAGATATCGGCTAGGAACGCATTTGGCTATACCAAGCACAGCGGTCTCAACACATTTGGTTCTCATCTTTGTGCCTCAAGTATTTGGCACTGTGCTGGGTTCATGTGAGACTTCATTCACGACTGTCGGTGTGAAATGAGCTAGGATGGCCACACTGGTGTGTTCCCTGCCTCTATGGCTCTGCTCAGTGGACCGAATGTCTGATGTGTTGGCCAGAGTTTGTTTTATTATTCTGGCCCTATTCCAGGACATTTCATAGCAGCCAGTAAAAATATATTCTCAGGTTTGCACTTATAAAACTTTATTGTCTTTAATCCATTTATTATCACCCATTTGATGCTTAAGCCCGGAAGTGCAGTCTTAGCTACATGGCTGCGTTTGTCTGCTGTTGGTGGACCTGGGGTGTCAGATTCCGTGACTTTACCAGGCTCTATACAGCCTCTGCCAATGGTAGGTGATTGTAGTGGGTTTTGCTCTTTCCTGAATGACTGTAGCAAAAGTGGTACTTTGGTCGAGTAACTTACTTTGCTTCATCCATACATTTGCTTTATCTCCACTCCACTTATGCTACCAAAGGGTAGGGACCTCCCTAGATTCTTGCTTTTGGACAAGTTTATTTGTGAAACTTTTCTTTCCTCTGCTGCTTTCCCCCTTTATCTTTACAAGTTTTGGGGGTATAAAACTGATCATTTTTACTGACCATTACTGCACACTGAATTCTTCCCTATACACCTAGAATTTTAGAGGAACCTGGGTAGCTCAGTCGGTTGAGCGACCGACTCTTGATTTTGGCTCAAGTCACGATCTCATGGGTCATGAGTTTGAGTCAGGCTCAGACTGACAGTGTGGAGCCTACTTGGGATTTTCTCTCTCCCTCTCTCTGCCCCTTCTGTGTTCTCTCACTCTCTCTCTCAAAATAAATAAGTAAACTTAAAAAAAAAAAAACTCTAGAATTTTGTAATCTGGGGGCAAAATGCATTGCTGGTGTAATTCTTACCCTTCTCCCCTTCTTGGTCTGGAAGAGTAGCTTTTCTTGTTGTGGAGTTGTGATGAGGTCTGTGTTCATCACTCCAATGTTGCAGATGCCTTTTCTAACGCTATAACAGACCACTAACAGCCTTCATGTTTTGCCTGTTTCTCAATGAATTAAATATTTCCTCCATTTGTGAGCCGAATCCTTACTCCTGATTTTTTCCTATCGATCCAGTAGTAAAATACATGTTTCCTTATGCCTAGAGCCTTATGGAATGTTATTACAGTATGCAAAGATTATTCACACATTCTAATATGCATATTAATCTCACTATGATACAGAACTGGTCCCTGCAAAGTTGTGCCTCATTAAAGAACGTTTTAACCTGATCTGCTTTCTGAATTGATGGTCCAGCTATGGCAACTGCCCCACCACTGCTAACTGTCTCCAAACTGGAAGTGTCCGTGAACACTCCACAGTTGTGGGTTTCTGAGGGGGAGCCTATGAAAAAGGAAAAGGGACCCTTGTGAGATTAGGTTGTTGACAGAACAGAGTTTGGATGCCCTGGGGTGGGAGCTGTCCTGGGAGCCTCCTATATTGCTGGCTGCTGATTGGAGATGGCAGGCGAGGCAGGGAGAGGCAGGGGTGGAAACACAGTGCCCCACGCATTTGTATATATTCTCTGTTGCCTCACACTGGATATATTCTTGCCTAACAACGAAGCCATTCTGACATGGCCCCAGCACAGAATTCCAAGTTCCTTTGTGCACAGGGGACAATGATTTGCGTTAGCTGAGATTAACCCACAGTTGAACTGCAGCAGGACCATTTCCGTGTCTCTTAGTGAATTGAGGAAAAACACTTACAGTTTCATGAATGGGATTCGTTTGCCTGATGCGTGGCGCTGAGTTGTCAGGTAGTGCTGGGAGGGCAGACCAGAAAATTCCAACATCTGGCAGTCTCCGTATGTGGTTCTGTGTTTGTGGTCCAAGGGGGTTCCGGGTGGGGACCCTGATGGGAGACCCCTCCCCTTTGTTCCCTGGCTCACAGACCACACAGGCAAAGACAAAGCTTCGTGGTTGGCCCTGCCTGGTGGAACCATCTGAAATTTTTCAAAATGTCCTTATGCAAAGAGCCCAGAGCCTGCATGTTTTAACCCCCAAGTGGCAGAGTCTTCTCTCCACAGTTGGAGTCGGATCTTCATACCTGTATGAAATAGTATCTGCTGGATGTTGCAGAATATGCACGAAGTCATTTAAAATAGGTTGTAAAGGCAGATTTTGATAGCCTCTATCCAGAATTGTTATGCTTTTTCTTGTTTGTTTTTGGAAGAGAGGGTAGATGGGAAAGCCATGCATTCAATATAATTAGCCCTTTGTTGGAAGAGTTGTAAATGGACCACTCTAATGGATGCACACTTCCTTATTTCTCTAAGATGATAACATGTTATTCTCCCTTGTCAGCCCCCACCTATCACAGTGACGGTGAATAGCACTTAAAAGGTTCATACTATTCTTTGTGTCTCTGCACTGCTCCTAGGGTGGTAAGTGTGTGGGTACCGATATAACAAGTCTACGGTTTTGGAGGAAAAGGAGGTAAGGAAGAGAGAATGAAGACTTATTGAGCGCCACTGATGTGCGAGGCTTCCCATATGTCATCTTATTTATTAAGATGTGGTGATATCATCCCCACTTTAGAACTCAAATCAACACCATTCAGGCAGATGCTGTGATGTTCCCCATCAGAGACAGAGCTGAATTTGCTTGGACGCAAACCCCACACACTATACTCAATCCCATGTTGCCTAAAAACTGAAGCATTTGATTCAGTGATTTAGTTCATTTGTAGTTACTAACTTCTATTATGTAAATTGTTGTGCCTTAGTTCATGACATTTTATTGAGATAGTTTATAAATGGCATCCTACAAATATTGAAACAAAATCTAAATACTCAAAATTTGAAAGTTTATTCACAGTCCTTAGCTTCTGAGATCTTCCTGGGACTCTTAGCTCATTCCCTTTCTTTTTTTTTAATGTTTGTTTGTTTATTTAGAGAGTAAGAGAGAGACAGAGAGAGAGAGACAGAGAGAGAGAGAGAGAGAGAGAGAGAGCTAGTGGGGGAGGGGCAGAGAGAGAGAATCCTAAGCAGACTCTGTGCTGTCTGTGAAGAGCCCAATGTGGGGCTCGAACCCAGGAATTGTGAGATCATGACCTGAGCTGAAACCAAGAGTCGGGTACTTAAACCACTGAGCCACCCAGGAACCCCATTAGCTCATTTCATTTCTTAATGTGGCTGGGATATTTTACAGGTGGCAGAAATTGGGGCACTCCAGGCCATGTAAACCTGTACCTGCTTCTTCAGAGGGTTAGGAACAAATGCTTCCCCGGATCTGCCTAATGGCAGTATTGACGGTATAGGAAAGGAGGATGGGAGGGGGCCCAGGACAGAGCTATGAAGGTGGAACAGGGGAGGATTGGTGCTCACCTGCTGTTCCCCTCCGGGGCTTGGGTTCCTCTCTCTAGTCCTTGGGCTGGGCTTGCCTCTCACTCTATCTGGAGCATGTACCTGTTCACTCTGGCTCGCCCTTACCCACGCACATACAGGGATTCTATCTGATCAAATGACATCATTGACTCAGCTGATACAATCAGTAATGAATTAGGCATCAACAGCCTGGCTAATGATAACATGAGGTTGACGTTTAGAACAGACCTTTCTCCTGTACTATTTTAGTCCTCAATGATCTGTCTGGGCTGATCTGTAGAGGGGCCAGCCCCAGATTTTAAGCTGTAACACATCCAGATTTATCTTCCTTCCTGTGTGTACCCTCCGTGGAACACTCTTGGAGGCACAGGCCAATAGAAGGATGGCTCTTGGTGTGGCCGAATTTGACTGTCACAGTCGTGTGGGGTAAATACCATGAATATGATCTTGATGCTGCTTGATGGAGCCAAGTGAGTGGTGCCATATGGCTAGGCTGTCATCATTAATTACAGCAGCTGTGTTAGGAATAAAAAGGTGTCTCTGTGTGTAGAGATGTGGAGGAGGGGAGCTTGAAATACGTCATGGAACCCCTTGGGGGAAAAAAGAAACAGAAATGGAGTCAGAATGTGGATTAACCCCCTCTTTCTCACACTTGGCCCTCTGAGAGCAGAACAGGAGTCTGCTCTCCTGTTGGCCTTCCCCTTTCTTTATGATTGTGGTCACTCTGCTTTTTCAACAAGACATGCTGATTGTAGGCCCTGTGCTTTTCGCATTGACTTTGCGGGGGGACACAGTTTGGAGGCCAGGTCGGCAGGCCTGTATTTGGTGGGAGAGCAATGAAAGGCTGTGAGTGTGAGGAGAGGCTGCAGTCCACACCCTGGAGGGTTCAGCAGCTCCGAGGTTCCAGGGATATGGGCTTGAGGGAGGCCTCATCTCTAAGGGGTGGCCAGGACTCAGGGAAAGTTGTACTGCAGGCTCTTCCACACTCCTCAGAATATTTGTACATGGTTGGAATCTGGATAAAATGAGCCGCCTTTTACAGGAAAAGTAGAGCTGTCATAAAAAGCCATGTGTATCCAGAGAAATGTGTGTGAAGAGAGGGGGTGGGGATTTCTTGCCCAAGAGCCAGCTCTAGGCCCACCTGCATTGCCTTGGCAACAGTGAGGGGGTAGAATTTATAGGCTCATTCTTATGTTAGTACCTTCGGTCTTTTTAAATACCTGCTGGCTCCTCTACCCACCTACCACTTCCCAGAATCACTGCACAGGGCTCTGAGAAATGCTCCTACAGTCAGGGAACACATGGGCTTAGGAGCTGGGAAGCAGCTTTCAAATGTTTTGCTGTGGTCCCCACAATGTCAGTTCAAGGGCTGAGATGGGAAAGTAATGCAGTAAAACCTTGGTTTGTGAGCATAATTCATTCCAGAAACATGCTTGTAATCCAAAGCACTTGTATATCAAAGCGGATTTCCCCGTCAGAAATAATGGAAACCCAGATGATTCACTCCACAACCCAAAATTATTCATATAAAATGATTAGAATATTGTAACACAAAATAATAAAAATACAAATAAAAATAAACAAATAAATTAACCTGTACTTACCTTTGAAAACCTTCGTGGCTGGTGTGACAGAGACAGGAGAGAGGAGAGTTATCGTGTAGGACTTTCACTATCACTAATAGAACCACTGCTATCTATTGGCTCAGTGAAATCTTTCACTTCTCGTGCAACTTTAACAAAGAACCTATCCACTGACCTAGAATGAAGGAAAGCATTCTAAGCTTCCTCTTGTATGGAAAAGCAAAAGACTGTCCATAGGTGTTTTGAAGTGACAAAAAATGCCCTAGTGCCAGTTGTGGGCACCTTCCAACGTTCTGAAAAATCACTGATTTCTGCCAAACACCATGGCCAGAGACCGAGCATCTGAGCATGGGAGACAATCACCAATAATCCCTCAGCGATAGAGAGAGAGGAGAGAAGAACCGTTGGCTCAGTTGTGATCATAGGACGTTTGGTGTCACGTACTCCTCATATTGCAAGGAGTTCATTTATCAAGTTAAAATTTATTAGAAATGTTGGGGCACCTGGGTAGCTCAGTCAGTTAAGTGTCTGCCTCTTGGTCTCAGCTCAGGTCATGATCTTTCAGTTCATGAGTTCGAGCCCCGCGTCAGGCTCGACAGCTGGCAGTGGGGAGCCTGCATGGGGTTTACTCTGTCCCTCTCTCTCTGCCCCTCCCTTGCCCACACTGTCCTTGTCTCTCTCAAAATAAATAAATAAAAACTTAAAAAAAAAAAAAAAGAAATGTTTGCTCATCTCACGGAACACTTGCAGAACAATCCAAGGTTTTACTGTACTTTGAAAATGTTACTGTTGGAATCCCCTTCATCACCCTAAAGCATGACCTTCTGAAGGGTCTTCTAAAGGGCTTGGCGAAGTAGAAGGGAACCCGGAAGTCAGATGGACAGCGTCCACTCTGCACTGTTTTATGGTGTCACTTTGGGTGAGTCTCCCTGTCACTGGTCTCTAAATGTGGGGACTGGGCTATCTGGCCACAGAGACCCTTCCAATGCCAGCATTCTGTGCGCCCTGATTGGGCTTTTCCTTGGCTAATCACAGCCAGTTTAAGAGCACAGCACCTGTCCCCCTTCCCATTGCCAAGAACTCACAGAAACCAAGCTAAGCGAGCCGCCTTGTCAGCGCCAGCGAACAGGAGTTGAGAGCCAGGATGCCAACCAAACTCGGTGCCAAAAACCAGAAAAAACTGAACCAAGTGCTCAGCTCCCAAATTACATTTTAAAAAACTGAACTTAGAAACCAAGAACCAAATGTGTATTTTTAAAAATAAAACAAGCCTCTTTTTGAACTAGTTAGAACCAGAACCAGTTCTTTATATTTTTGAAAAGTATTTAATTTGAACACCAAAATATCCCCTGGATGGAATCAAACAGATATTTCCATCAGTTTTGGTCTCTGGTTAAAAACAGACAAGTGAGCAAGTAAGCATACAGATCAAAAAAAGCTCTCTGACATTTAGAGTGAGATTTTGTTTGGAAAAAAAATCAGAAAAAGGAGGTTTCAGTGCATTTTGGTACCACAAACCTTTTCCAACCACAGAAAACATCCATCACCTTCACTGTACAAATTACCACGGACCCACTATGGGTTGCCTCTCAGTTATTAGGTCACAATTGCTCTTCCATTTTGGTTTATATCATTATTTTGGGAGGATTTAGGTGACTGACTGCCATCTACATAGCACATGCACTGATGGGGGTTTTCCAGGATTTTTCCAAGGAACTTGGTTTCTCCAAAGCTCAGATGATCTTTGCTCAGGAAGCTGGTCCCTGTGACTTGCAGGGTGATAGGAAGTCTAGCCAGGGGGCTCTGGTGTATGTGGTCTGGAGCTCATACCTGCCACAATCTGGGGTATTTTACAAATGAGATAAGTTTGATGAATGAAACTTCTCTTAAATAATGACATGAGAACCATGCTGCTAGAAGTAGGCAAATCCCCAGTAATATTGGGGTTGGGCTGATATTGTTGTGTGGGCTGATTTGTTTGTGTGGTGCTTCTGAATGTCATGTCCAAAGTCTTTTTGTTCAGACTTTCCTTCTGGCTCTGATTTTACTGGGCCTTACTCTCCAGTTTGTCCCCAGTAAGGGCATCTGATCTTGGGATTTGGTAAACTCCTTAACTGAGGGGCACATTCTTTGAATGTATGTATCACCTTCTATTTTATGTTTGTTACAGTGCTTGGCTGAAGAGATTGGCATGGAGCCTCGATAATTGCTGGGCTTGATCTCCAAAGTGATTCCTTCTCTAGGAAGCTCTCTTTGACCAATCTCCAGTTTGAGCAGGGACCCTTCCCCCATTACACCTTGTCCTTTCCCCAGCACAGCACTAAGTAGGCAACTCTTGATTCCTCTACCTTCTCCACGCAGATGAGCCCATGACCCAAACAGCTGGGTCTGGCTTGCTTACTGCTGTGTTCTCAGGGCCTCATGTGGGGCATGGCAGAGAGAAGGTTCTCTCACAGCATGTGGGCTTTTTGAGAGCTCTGTCATGAGATTGTTATACTTTGAGTAATAGAGTCTTTTACTTTTACTTAAAATGGTCCCATTTTAAAGATGTCAATATTCGTGGTTAATAAGAATAGTTCACATTTGTTGAGCTCTTGATTGTGTATAGCACCATGATATGTGAATGATTTTTTTGTTTATTTTTTTTTCTTCCATCAAGAAGACATGCACATAGTTTAAAAGTCAAATTATCTTCTATAATTTGTTAGGAAAAACGTCAGTCCCCAAAATATTCCATTCCTCAGGGGCAGCCATTTTCAACACTTTCGATGAAATTTTGAGTATTAACCTCTGTATCTTTACATAATGTGCTTGTATTGCCACTTAATTTATTAAGACTTCTTACTTCTGCAAACGGTTTTGCTGTTTGCACACACACAGATACACACACTCTTCTTAGAATTCACATTCTTGCAATATGATTATATTATAATTTTCATTGCTATAATAGTCATCGTTTTCAATTTATGAATATGTAAGTGCTCTACACAACTGGGCCATGTAGCAACCTGTGATTACTTTCCTTTGCTGCACAATTTTTCTATTTTCCTGGAGTTCATAATTAGCTTGGGGTTTTGTGTGTGTGCATATGAGTGCGCCCTGAATAATCTGTCTTATCCCTAAGTCAGTCAAGCTCAGACTCTTGTCCAGCTGCAAATCTCTCAATCCTTTCAAACACATTAGGTATTCCATTAATTACACCTTTGAAAAGATTAAATCTCTTTCTTTTGTCTTATTTTATAAAGTGGGAAATAAGAAGAATTTTAGTTTTCTTCTAAGTTTTTTTGGCTATGAGGCCAACCCAGTTTGTAAGGTTCCTAGACCTATATTCCTAGATGAGAGTTGGTCTAAGTTCAGATATTCTTTCACTGTTGAGATGCTTTTTTGTTGTTGTTGTCTACTACCCTCTAACAGCTACTAGAACTTTCCAGTGTAAGACCTATCTGCAAACCACTTGTGGAAAAATAAGTCTTACAAACTATAAGCATAAAAGCAGCTATACCATGGTAGATCATGGTTTAACCTCTCATCTACCTTGCCTGTTTCCCTCTATCAGTCCACATATACCTTGTCTTTTCATTCTGAAAAAGTCAGAGCTAAACTGAGAATTAAAATCCCCTAAAATTTGAGGTACCTGCTACCACCATCAAGGACTGCCATTCTGGAATGGAGTTCGATTCTAGAAAGTGCAATGGTGTGTGCCTTTACCTCAAGTGCCATTTCTATCTAAGATGTAAAGATTACACCAGAACCCTAGTATTCAGTACCTTTCCCAAAGTCCTTTCCAAAGTAAGGATTCAATGCACTTTGGTTTCGAATTTTGGAAGACAAACGGGCATCCCTAGTGAACTGTAACCCCATGGGATCCTAAGGGCTGACAGAGAGAAAAAGCAAACAAATGCAGGAGACCTGAGTCAGTAAGGCCTGTCTGTGATATTGAGGCCTTTCTGTTCATCCCCAAACCACCTGTGCCAATAAGGAGCCAGATGCGTCCTTCTTGCTTCTGAATTGTCCAGTTCATTGTCTCATAAGATGAGCAACTTTGGTTTCAACACTGGAATCTGGCTGCATTTCCATCCTACTCCCACTTTTCCATCTCTCCTTCCCTTTCTCCTCCTCTCCTTGTATTTTATTTTAGAGAGAGAGGCGTGAGCAGAAGAGAGGGGCAGAGGGGGAGAGAGAAAGAATCTCAAGCAGGTTCCATGTTTAGCACAGAGCCTGACTTGGGGCTTGCTCCCACAACCCTGGGTCATGACCTGAGCCAAAATCAAGAGTCGGGTGCTCAACCCACTGAGCTACCCAGGCACCCCTCCTCCTCTCCTTTTAACCTTATTTCTTTCTTCTTTTTCTCCTTCTCTTCTTCACCTCCTCCTCCCACCCCTCCTCCACCTCTTCCTCCTTGTCTCTATTTCTCTCTTCTTTTCACCTAAGAGGGGTTGGGCATGAAGGTAAAATTATAATCTTGGTTCAAATCTCTGCATGACTTGGTATAGAACCTTGAGAAGTCTACATAGGCCCCTTAACCATTTCTTCATCTATAATATTGGGGTAATAGGACTACCTAGTAGTGATGGGGATTAGACAAAATTATGTGTGAGAAGTGTTTAAGGTGCAGGGTTTGGGATATACTAACTGCAGAATAAATGACTTCATAATAATGATGAAAATATCTTAAACATTCCACCCCCCCGCAAATTCCACGCTTCTTGAAAGAGATACCCCAACTCTAGGAAATTTTGGCAATACTAATACTATGCCTCTGTATTTCAGGTCTTGGGAATAGCTGAATGATATAAAATATTAGTTTGGTGTAGAGAGTATTTTCATCCAGTTTTATTCTGGTTTAATTATTTTATAAATACACAGATTTTATTTGGGTTTATCTTGTGGATTTTTTTGAAGAAAATTAAGGTTAGAGCTTGGTTTGGGCTTTGTATCCTGGTGTTTTAGTTATAATCCTGGATTCAAACCTGTACATGTGGCTCTGATGGGAGTCCTAGCATTCTGTCTTGGGCCAGAACAGAACATCCAAGTCTTCTGAAATAAGAGCTCTCTGGCTCCTCCAACAAGATACTGCCCAAGTGAAAGGTACAGAAGGGATTTGATGAGTCTATCACCTAATCACTCAATGTCTTTATTACCTGGAAAACAGTGGCTCATGGGCCCATTTCAAAAGAGTCTCTTCATGTGGTTTCTGTTTGCAGGATTGCATCTAGTGCTTATCCATCAGTTTGAATGGCGGCAGGAGCTGGGGTGGCAGGTGATGAGAAGGAAGTGTTTCTCAGGCTTTTATCTAGAGTGGCACCTCTCCGTTTAGCCTTTCAGAGTCTGTGCATTGTCTGAGGTCCTGAATCTGGGTACTCTGTGGGCTTTTATCTCAATGAAGCACTCAAGGCTTAATTAGAGAGAGGTGATTGTTGTCAAGGCAACCTCCTTTTGATTCATTCATGGAATAGAAGTTGGAATATATAAGAAAGAGCCAGAAATAATGGTTGAACTGGAGCTACCCACATCTAGCTAGTTCAAAAAATCTGGGCACATAAATGAAAGGAAACAAGGATGAGAATATATATAACCAGGCGTGGTTGGTATCTGCTATTTCTTCTATGGGTTTGATCCGAAGAAATAGTTTGGCAAAGAGAATATTTTAATGTGCCACTTCACTCTACAATGTCACAAATTGCTACTGTTGCTATGACAGTTTGCAGAAAACATTCCATCTAAGTCTCTTTTTTTTGTGTAAAGTCCTGAACGTGTGATAGCTGTCTTTTCCCAGAAGAATTTAATGGCCTTTGTTGGGTGCAGTACCCAATGCATTCTGTGCCTACATTTTTCTTATTTACTCACATACTCGGTCATTCATTCAACAGATATTTATTGAGTATCTACTATGTGCATTTCCCTGATGATGAGTGATGTTGAGCATCTTTTCAAATGTCTGCTGTTTTATCTGTATGTCTTCTTTAGAAAAATGTCTATTCATGTCTTCTGCCCATTTTTTAACTGGATTATTGTACACTAACCCTTTATCAAATATGTCATTTACAAATATCTTCTCCCATTCTGTAATTTTGTTGATTGTTTCCTTCACTGTGAAGAAGCTTTTTATGTGATAAAATCCTAACAGTTTATTTTTACTTCTGTTTCCCTTGCCTCAGGAGACATCTAGTAAGGAGTTGCTATGGCTAATGTCGAAGAGGTTACTGCTTATATTCTCTTCTAGGACTTTAATGGTTTCCTGTCTCACCCTTAGGTCTTTGGCCCCTTTTGAATTTATTTTTGTGTATGGTGTAAGAAAGTGGTCCAGTTTCATCCTTCTGCATGTCACCGTCCAGTTTTTTCAACACTGTTGAAGGGACAATCTTTTTTCCATTGGATATTCTTTCCTGATTTGTCGAAGATTAATTGTCCATATAGTTGTGAGCTTATTTCTGGGTTTTCTATTCTGTTCCATTGACCCATGTACCTATTTTTGTGCCAGTGCTGTATTGTCTTTATCCCTACAGCTTTGTAATATAACTTGAAGTCTGCAATTGTGATGCCTCCAGCTTTGGTTTTCTTTTTCAATATTACTTTGGTTATTCAGGATCTTTTGTGGTTTTATACAAATTTTAGGATTGTTTGTTCTAGTTCTGTGAAAAGTGCTGTTGGTATTTTGATAAGGATTGCATTAAATGTGTAGATTGCTTTGGGGAATATAGACACTTTAATAATATTTATTCTTCCAATCCATTAACATGGAATGTTTTTCCATTTCTTTGTGTCATCTTCAATTTCTTTCATCAGTGTTTTATAGTTTTCAGAGCACAGAGCTTTTACCTCTTTGGTTAGGTTTATTCCTAGGTAACCTATGGTTTTTGGTGCAATTGTAAATGAGATTGATGCCTTCATTTCTCTTTCTGCTGCTTTGTTATTGGTGTATAGAAATGCAACAGATTTATGTACATTGATTTGGTATCCTGTGGCTTTACTGAATTTGTGTATCAGCTCTAGCAATTTTTTTGGTGAAGTCTTTTTGGTTTCCTATATAGAGTATTACATCATCTGCAAATAGTGAAAGTTTGACTTCTTCCTTGCCCATTTGAATGTCTTTTATTTCTTTGTGTTGTCTGATTGCTGTGGCTAGGACTTCTAACGCTATGTTTTTTTTTTTTCTCACTTCTTTTATTCAGCGTGTTTTTTTTTTTATTTTTTTAAAAAATTTACATCCAAATTAGTTAGCATATAGTGCAACAATGATTTCAGGAGTAGATTCCTTAGTGCCCCTTATCCATTTAGCCCATCCCCCCCCTCACAGACCCTCCAGTAACCCTCAGTTTGTTCTCCATATTTATGAATGTCTTATGTTTTGTCCCCCTCCCTGTTTTTATATTATTTTTGTTTCCTTCCCTTATGTTCATCTGTTTTTGTCTCTTAAAGTCCTCATATGAGTGAAGTCATATGAGTTTTTGTCTTTCTCTGACTGACTCATTTCACTTAGCATAATATCTTCCAGTTCCATCCATGTAGTTGCAAATGGCAAGATTTCATTCTTTTTGATTGCTGAGTAATACTACATTGTGTGTGTGTGTATATATATATATATATATATATATATATATATATATATATACCACATCTTCTTTATCCATTCATCCATCGATGGACATTTGGGCTCTTTCCATATTTTGGTTATTGTTGATAGTGCTGCTATAAACATGGGGGTGCATGTGTCCCTTAGAAACAGCATTCCCTTCGAAATGTATCCCTTAGATAAATGCCTAGTAGTGCAATTTCTGGGTCGTAGGGTAGTTCTATTTTTAGTTTTTTGAGAAACCTCCATACTGTTTTCCAGAGTGGCTGCACCAGCTTGCATTCCCATAATGCTATGTTAAATAAAAGTGGTGAGAATGGACATCCCTGTCTCATTCTTAACCGTAGAGGAAAAGCTCTCAGTTTTTCCCCATTGAGGATGATATTATCTGTAGGTTTTTCATATATGGCCTTTATTATGTTGGTATGTTCCTTCTAATCTTACTTTGTTGAGGACTTTTATCATGAATGGATGTTATACTTTGTCAAATGCTTTTTTTTTTATATCTATTGACAGGATCATATGGTTTTTATCCTTTCTTTTATTAATGTGGTGTATCATGTTGACTGATTTGTGAATATTGAACCACCCTTGCAGCCCAGGAATAAATCCAGGTGCACTTCTTAATCTTTCTGAGCCTCAGTGTTCTCAATTGCTTAAGGGGAATACAGGTTGTATCTTCTATGAGACAGGAGTTGTGAAAATATTTTATAAACCACAAAGTCATGTACAATACTGAGATGGTATAATTATCCTACTTCAGCACAGATTACCATGCTGTGTACACCATGGCGACTCAAGATGATGATGGTATTCAGGACCAATTCCACCAATGATGTCCGTGGACAGCTCTCCACTACTCCCCAGTGGTCCACGGTAAACTGACCTATTAGTAGATTACTAGTTATTCAAATAACTATGGGACACTTTGTCATAGGAATAGATTTTTAACAATTAATGGTAAAGCTTGGTACTATGGAACAGGTTGACTTATCTCAGCATGGCCTATGGATAAGAGGTCAAATTAGAGACCCATAATTTACCATGTTGATTCCTTTTAACGAGTTACTGACCTGATATTACAGAGCAGTGTACATGGATATTTGGGAGATGTGAACTCATAGAGAACAACCATGTGTACATGTTTACCTACCCTTTACCAAGCACCTTAAACATTCCTCTTCCACAGAAAAGCAAACGTCCAACTTTGTTGCACCTGTTCAGGGTTAAGAAGAGTATCATTCTTTCAAGCCCTTCCACAGTGGTTATCCCCAGTGAACTAGGGATTTTTAATGGTCTTTCACATAATTAGAAATTTAATTAACCTCCTGGCTTTGATCAGAGCTGTGTTTTCTCATTACCTTTCCCTATGCCTGTTTCTGAGTCAAGAGCTATTTCTGAGCCTCCCCTTTCCAATTATAAAGTACTGTTTATGCTTAATTTAGCCTGGCACAGCTATAAAGAAAGCAACTCTCCTGTTCAACAGCCTCCAATGACTCCCTGCTGACCACTGAATTAAGTACGAACTCCTTAGCCTGGCATTTGGGCTTTCCACAGCCTAGCCCCAGAACATCCTTCTAATATCGTCTCTCCCCCTCCCATACTTGAACTTTATGACTTGATGTTTCTTGACAGCCCTTGTCTTCCTGCCTTGGGGTCTCTCTGCTGCTCCTCCTGAACAATTGCCACTCATACCAAATACCTGCTTCTACAGAAACCTCCCTCTTCCAGAAAGTCTTTCCTGCTGCCCCCCTCCCCACCCAAACCACCAGGGGTTGTGATCTTTCCCCTTCTGAATTTGCACAGAAATTTATAACTTTCTTATAATCCTATCTTGTATGATGGTTATTGTGCATTCATCTTAGCCTCTATGTTTGCATTATAGATGTTAAAGGCAGGAAATATCTTACCAATCTTTGTAAACTTTGGCATTTGAAATAGCATGTTAATAACAGCAACAACCACTTCTGAGTTTCCATTTTGTGCTAGAAGCCTTAAATAAACTCAAATTCTCATATTCACCAGGCAAGATTAGGAAGCCAGTCTCATACAGGTTAAGTGACTCCTCCAAATCCACAAACAGGGAGCTCATATGGGATTGTGTTATGCGAGAGGCTGGGCACACCTACACCACACTTGGCAGAACAGGTATCTATTGTTACTATTGACCATGCTTTTGAGAATGTGGGCTGGTATTTCCAATGGAGAATGATAGCACATGTGTTTCTAAACCTCTGGTCAAGTGTAAGAACTAATCCTCAGTAATAACCATGACCTGGATGTTTATACTGGGTCTCCCTCATTGGTGATGTTTTGCCAAGCAGTCTCCAATTATTACCCTGGAGTCAGGGCATGCTCACCTAAGAGAATGTCCCAGAGTATTTGAGCTCCATTCACATTATTGGTCATCTTGTCCCAGTTCTTTGGCAGCTTATGAAACTCAGAGCAGTTTTAGAAATTGGGGCCCCTCTCTGGAGCTCCCTTAAGTCTCTGGGATGACATCTTTACCCTCTAGCCTGGGAAGGAGAAAAGATGTTTAGCATCCTAATCCAGCATGCCATGGTCATAATCCCCTGAAAAGCCACTGGAAAGGAGGAAGAAGAGTGTTGAGTTCAGCTCAAGGCTTCTTGCTCAGGAAATATCTACATGAATGGAGGGAGCTAGGGAAGAGAACTGTGAAGTACACACAGGCAGGTTTGGTCACGCAGTGATCAGAGGAGAGGTGGGGACTATGTGGGCGTTTGGAGGTGTTGAGGGAGGAAATGATAATATCAAGTCTATTTAACCAACAGCCATATTTTCTTACTCCACAACATCCCCCTTTTCTAGGTAAAAATGTGCCTTCTTTGCACCAAGGGGACTAGAGAAATTGAGATTGCCATTTGGGCTGACCTACTTGCCCCACCTCTTATGCCCGGCTTTATTATTTATAGTCTCTCACCACCCACATACCCACTCCCTACATTTCTCTTAACCAGAGTGGGATCACAATGGGCCTCAGATGCTGCAAGTGACCTCAAGGAAGGCTTTGGTGTCTCTGTGTTTTTCCAAATTATGTAGTGGCTGGTGAGTCACACGGTGCTGATGTTGATCCTACTGCTGAGCAGACCTGGCTACAAGGTCAAGGACTTCTGCAATGGCTGGTCATGATCTTCTCAGGAATTATCTCAGACTGATGTATAACCAGTGAGAACTTCCCTTTTAAGCTCTGGAGTGGATTTAGCCCAATGCCTTCCTAGAGGATGGGGCCAGAATCCAGTCATCACGCAGTGTGACATTGGCACTTGTCTTCACCATCCTCTTCACCTGTTCTCTCCTCCCATCCTATGCCCCCTTTTCATTTGTGTCTTTGATTTCCATTTCTCTTTTTAGCATAATCTCCCATCTCCCACTATGTTCCATGCCTTCATTCTGCTGCCCCTCAGCACCTTTCTTTCCTCCCATGTTTCTGTTTCCTCACCTGCATTTCGGTTCTGTGTTCCCCTGTCCTCCCCATGTGGTGTGCCAAGCCTAGGATGAAGCTGCAGGACACTAAAGAGAAAGTATGGTCTCTGTCTTAAAGGAATTACAAACTAGTAGAGAAAAAAATAGTGCTATATGAAACATGTGAAAATTGAAGCCAATAGAGACTTTCTCTCTTCTTTCTCCATCTTCTTCCCTTGCACCATCTTAGGATTCAATTATGTTTCCCAACTCAAATATGGGCAAGAGAGGCTTTGGCATTCTGCAGCATCATATCCTGATACCATGGGTGGACTTTCTGCTAGCAGAGAGGTTGGTCTTAACATTCGCATTTTATTTCCTTTTAAGTTATAAGAAAAGCATTTGTAATAGCAATATATGATTATCCTAGAATGTCTTGAAAATGCAGGAAAGAATTAAAAAGGTGAAAATAATTCACAATTCTATGTCATAGAGATAGCCACTGTTGACATTTTCTATACTGCTTTCCTTCTAGGCTTTTCACTCTTGTGCATGTTCCTATTTTTGCATAACTGGGATTGCACTATGTATGCAATTTCATGTTCTGCCTTTTTCACTTAACATAATGTTGTGAGCAATTTCCCATATCATTAAAATGATATTGGCAAACGTCATATACTAAACTATGAGCATACTATGATTCATTGAACTGTTCTCCCATTGTTGATTGCTTAGCTTGTTTCCAAATTTGTGTCACTCTGAATAATGTTATAAGGAACCTTTTGGTATGTAATTCCTTGCATCAGGCACTAATTTCTTCTTTGGGAAACATTCCTAGAAGGGAAATTACCAAACTACAAATGGGTACTTTAAAGATATTGATTACTTTCTCCCCAAAATGAATCTCTACATATTTCCACCTATAGTGTATGAGAATACCTCTGCTGGCAAAAGATAACTCTTACCAACAGGAATATTATAATTCTTTGAAACATTTGCTAATTTGAAAGGAGACAGGATAGCTTTCTGTAATGTTAATTCCTAAGCCCTTAATTACAAATGAGGGCCACCTGTGTTTCTTTCCTTAACAATCTAGCTTACTTCTTTTATTAGATGCTGTGTATATATTTTTCTTTATTTATAAAATGAAAATTTAGTATTTATTTTATTAAATAATAAATTTTTACTATTTACACACTTTTATTTTGAGATTTTCATTCATTCATTTATCCATTTTTTCATTTACGAATAATTATGAAGTGCCTACTATGTGCCAGGCAATGCTCTAGCTTGACTCTGTAGTGAACAAAACAGAGAGGTGGTGGGAGGAGGACATATAGATATAGGAAAGAAAAACCAAAGAAGGAGTGAGGGAGTACTAGGGAATGCAGTTTAAAATCAGATGGTGAGATAAGTACACTGAGATGATTTCTTATAGAACTGAGGGAAATTAACAAATGAACCAGATAGGAACTTAGAGAAACAGTTATAGGCAGGGGGAGCAGCAAGTGCAAAGTCCTGAGGCAGAAACATGTCTAACATGTTAGAGGAGGAACAGAGGCTGGTGTATCTGGAGCAGAGCAAGAAAGGAGGAAAGTAATTGAAGATGAAGTCAGAGGGGTAAAGGGATCCAGTTTATGAGGATTCTTTTAAATTACTATGATGACTTTGGAATTTTACTCAGTGAGCTGGAAAACTTTTGGAAGTGTATTAGTCTGCTATAATTTCCTAATGCTTGTAACAAACAATTTCTAATTTTCAATGGTTTATGAGAACAAACTTTATTTTTCACTCATGAGCCTGTGGGTCTGTTGTGGAGGCTCTGTTTTAAGCTACAGATCAGATTCTTGACTGCTTTGATTGCCTTTTCAATCTGAGACAGTATCTTCTTATGACAGATAACAGAAAGACAAGAGGGAAAGCCAAATCAGCAAACATGTTTAAAAGCTCTGCTCACATCATACCTACTACATTCCATGGGCCAAAGCAAGTCATTTGACCCAGCACAATAATCAATGGACAAGGAAGTAATACAAACTACTACAGGAAGTTTTTGACTAGAGGAGTGAACTGCTTTTTATGCTAAAATGATCACTTCTAGAGCCCACACAGATCACCACTAGTTTAAACTATGGTTACAGAGTAGTGTTTCTTCAGATGCAATATCTTACATTCTTTGTTCTTAAATATTTTAAAAACAGATTTTAAAGAGATAGAAATCACATAATAAATCTTATCACAGTTAACACCTTTTCCCACTACTCACTATCCATAAAGGTAGAACCCTGGGGAGGAAGAAGAGGACAGAATCATTTCAATCATGAATGGAAAGTGCTATGGAGAGAGATAATGATTTTCCATGTAAAATCACCTTTGAAAAGTAGGGGTCCCTACAGTTGGATATTTGTTTATGCAATAGGTTGGCTGATCTGCCCCTTCTGCTTATTTTGGGCATAGGGAATTTTGTCAGCTGACGTTAGGTTTGGTTAGAAGTAACACAAACCCAACTATCAGGGGCTTGAGGAAATAAAGGATTTGTCTCAGGCAAAAAATTTTCAGATACAGGCAATCCAGGGTTCACAAGGACATCAATATCCTCTTTCTCTCTTTTCACTTTATTATGGCTTGTGGCTGTCATCCTCATAATTACAAGATGGTTGCACTAGACCTAATGTCTGCATTCCGGGCAGGATGAATGATAAAAGGGCAATAGGCTAAAGGAGTTATACCAGCTCAGTCTATTGCCTTAAAAGCATTCCCAGTGTCCCCTCCCTACAGCTCCTTAGAGCAGTGAGAGGGTGTTGTGAGTGGCTCTTGGATAGCCAATCCACAGTGTCCACACCAAGAACAGAGAAGTGGAGAGAGTTGATAGAATAGAGGGGACCTGCATGAAACAGTGGGCACTCTTGCTGTTTGGCATGGCAGGGATGACTAAATCTCCCAGAGATCAACTGGGTGTCACAGCTGGTAATCTGCCTGGAAACTTCTTGCCTAATGAAGGGCCCAGGACTGGTCCTGCTACCTGTGACATAGTCAGGAGTTATTCAATTTCATATTTATTTAGAAAAATATTTTAATAAACTATTTTTTAGAGCAGTTTTAGATTCATAGCAGAAGGTACATAGAGTTCTCATACACCTCCTGTCCCCTCCACCCTTACCACTCCCCACTATCAACATCCCGCATCACAGTGGTACATTTGTTACAACCGATGAACCTACGTTACACTTCATCATCACCCAGTCCACAGTTTATCTTAGGGTTCATTCCTGGTGTTGGACTGACAAAGACTCTCCTCAACCATGCTTTAATTAGGTTCCTCTAGACCTGTTTCTTGACCAAGCCTCAATGTTGGCCCTTGTCCTGTCCTTGCCAGGCCTGAGTCCCCCAGTCTTAGCAAGAATCCTGCCAAGTCCATTTGGTAAGAACCCCCACCCTTGATATCTGATCACACTTGATATCTGAGCAAATTCTTCTCCCATCCTTGATATCTGATCATCCAGGCCTGCCTTCATCAAAAATCCTGTTAAGCCAGTTTAACAAGAATCCCCCTACCCTTGATGTCTCTTCTTAGTGATTTTCTATCCACTGACCCCTCACTCTGCTCTTTGGCTATAAATCCCCAGCTGTCTTTGTTGTGTTTGGAGTTCAGCCTGACCTCTCTCCCCTATTGTGATAGTCTCGACACTGTTGCAATACTACTGAATGAAGTCTTCCTTACCATTTTAACAAGTGTTTGAATAATTTGTTCTTTAACAGTACATTTTATGATTTTTAAAAAATGTGTATCTATTTTGAGAGAGAGAGAGAGAGAGAGAGAGAGAGCATGTGAGAGTGAGGAGGGGAGGGGCAGAGAGAGGGAGAGAGAGAATCCCAAGCAGGCTCTGTGCTGTCAGTGCAGAGTCCAGCAAGGGCTCAAACCCATGAACTGTGAGATCATGATCTGAGCCAGAATCAAGAGTCAGCCACTCAACTGACTGAGCCACCCAGGCACCCTAATGGGTTTTGACAAAGGTATAATGACATGTATTTAGCTTTATAGCACCATATAGAATAATTTCACTGCCCTAAAAATCCTCTGTGCTCTGCCTTCTCATCCCTCCCTCCCCTGACAACCACTGAATACTTCTTTTTTATTAACTCCAAATCTTCAAAGATGTCTTGGTTCTGGATGTTCTGTGGGAATTAAGGGGACCCGTGATCACACTTTGTCTTGGAAGTGAATGGGTGGTGTGTGTGTGTGTGTGTGTGTGTGTGTGTGTGTGTGTGTGTGTGTTGCTCACCCTATGAGTGGTGCCAACAGTGGGAGGTAATGATGCCAGCAGAACTGTGATCTCAGGAAGGTTGAAGGCAGCAGAGACCATGGGGAGAGGCCAGATGAGAGGGCCAGAGTGGGAGAAAGCAAGGCAACAGTTCCCAAGCCCTGGGGATGCAGATCTGGCAAACTCAGGCAGAACTGGGACACTCAAGGAGTGGAGACTTTAAGAGCAATATCTAGTAAGAGTTGGTCTAGTTTCTTTATGAAAATGTAACCAATTGCACCCAAACCAGTTTTTGACCAATCTTATCTTTCCCACCTTATTTTTGAAACCATCTTTTAAATGGGTTCTATTTTATACAAGATTTACTTCTTGAGTGTCTACTTACTTCAGTTGATCTGTCAGTTCTGGGGCCAGTACCATAGTAGTTTACATATTAGGACTTTAAAATGTATTTTAATGTCTGATGGGGCTAGTGTCCCCTCGTTGGCCTTTATTTTGTCAAAATTTTCTTCAGTATAATTACTTATTTATTTTTGCAGATGAACTTCAGAACTGCTTTATTCCTAAAGAATATCCTTTGACACTTTAATTATAATTGAATTAAAATATTCAGTTTCCCTTTTTACAATCCACTGTACCACGCTCATCAGTTGAACATGAACAGTGTGTTGGTAAAGTTTGGAAACTAGGGTTCTAACTCTTGGGAGTCTACATGACCAGGGAGGGTAAGCAAATGGAACAATTCAGAAGAAACAGCTTTTCTCTCTGCTGCGTTTTTCTTATACATACAGCACTAACTTCTCAGCGTGTCCTCTTCCCCACAGCCATCCTTTTTCTCCTCACTACCAGACCCCCAACACACACTGTGGGGGAATGAAAAGAAGCTTAAATAAAGATAGCCTTGGTTAATTAGAAAAGATCATTGCATAATTAGGTGAGTGAAGGATGTAACACTTAATTCTTTTTTTTTTTTTTTTAAAATTGAAATTTACTTTAAAATTGGTTTCCTAACAAACACAGTGCTTATCCAAAAAGGTGCCCCCCCCAATCACCACAA